>NW_008666836.1:0-243 GCF_000695815.1 Acanthisitta chloris | reverse complement strand
CCCCCCAAGATAGCGTCCAGCCCCCCAAAATGGCGTCCAAACAACCCAAGATGGCCACCAAACCAAATAAAAATGGCCTCCAACTCCCCCAAGATGGCCTCCACCTCCACCAAGATGGCCGCCAAGCCAATAAAAATGGCAGCCAACCCCCCAAAATGGCGTCCAACCTCCCAAAATGGCTGCCAAGTCCACTAAAAATGGCGCCCAAGGGCCCTCAAAATGGCCTCCAGCTCGCCCCAGATG
>NW_008666835.1:26029-33991 GCF_000695815.1 Acanthisitta chloris | reverse complement strand
GCTGAGGGAGTTGAGGCTGTTCAGCCCGGGGGAGAGAAGACTGCGTGGAGACCTCACAGTAACTTTTCAATATGTGAAGGGGCTACAAGGGAGCCGGAGAGGGACTCTTTGTTAGGAACTGCAGTGATACAACAAAGGGTAACGTTCACATTCAAGGAGGGGAAGTTTAGGCTAGATATTAGGAAAAAGGTTCTTACTGTGAGGGTGGTGAGACACTGGAACAGGTTGTCCAGGGACGTGGTGGCTGCCCCAATCCTGGCAGTGTTCAAAGCCAGGCTGGATGAGGCCTTGAGCAACCTGATCTAGTAAGGAGGTGTCCCTGCCCACGGCAGGGGGGTTGAGATGAGATGATCTGTAACGTCCATTCCAATGCCTAAAATTCTATGATTCTATGAGTCTATGGTCTCACTCTTAAAGGCAACCTCTGTCCAGAAGAAAATTACTTTCCCAAGCTAGCCATCGCACAGCAACAAAATCCACGACGTAATTTCTGAGGGAGTTTTCCTCTGAGTTCTAGGTCTGTCAGAGATGGGATACCAGAGATGGCTAGCAGAGAGATGGTCTAAACAGAAGAAGCACTGGGAGCTGCCCTCAGGACAGGAATGGCTTCTGGAGGGTATTAGTTTTGACAGTTATGTTATGTAGCCCAGATGTCCCCTGATTTTCAAATGTTATCTTTGAAATCTCCAACACATCTTCATTCCTACCCCAGTGACAGTCCTCTAGGCTCTTCCCCTTTGGGTTATTAGGAAGAAAAGCTCTGCAGGGGGAAAAGAGAAGGATAAAAGAATCGCCACATTTGAATGGATAGACTGTTTCGTGAGGAGATCCAAATCAAGAGCAGTAGGCCACTGTTGGGGATGGTGAATGCACTGCTGGGGGTGGCCGTAGGTCACTGCTGGTGGAAAGGCATGACTCAGAAGATCTAGTCAGCAGTTACCTGAATTACTAATTTGCATTTCCACATGAAGAGTCACTTTTCTGACCTCTGGCATTGCATATAATCTCTAGAAGTGACCAAGTTATATTAACTAAAGGATTAATAGACCAAACAATCTTTACATAGTTTTCAACATGATGTTTCTTTAATGAAGCAATGCCAGCTACTAATGCATGGACATCTTCTGAAAATGCTGGATAAATGCCTGGTCTTACTAGTTTTCTGCACAGCTGGAAAAAATTCCTTGAGTGGAAAAGTCCCTGGGCAGGCAGCATATACCAAAAAAGCATTTCTGGATGTCGTATGAACATGTACATCTTCAGAGCCTTTCCCAGAAGCAGGATGGACCTGGGGAAGGGGCATTTATGGGGGACCTTGCTCTGCAGTGCTTGTCCAGAGATCCTCAGCAAATGGCAGGGCAGAAATGGGCTGGTGTTTGCTGATAACAAGAGGTGCTTACAAGTGTGTTCTCAGAGAATCTTCCACAAAGGGAACATACTTTTTAAGGACATCTCCTTTGGTGCTTTAGAGGCAACCTGCCAGAAGGTCTCCCTGCAGTCATGTAGGATCGTCGATGCTGTGACTTTGCTCTTCAGCAGGCTTGGCCCTGCCTACTATCCCACATCTGTGTGGGAAGGTGACATCACAGGTGTGTGCTTGCTCTGTGTATCACAGGGAGGTGAGCAGGTCTTGGGGTCACCATGCCTTCTCCAAGCTGTGGGGCACTGAAGGACTGGGAGATGGTGGGGTCTCTCATGCCTCTGCCTTGGGTAACAAGGGAGATGCAAGGAGCCATGAGTCTGGATCTGAATTGTGTCCTGCCTTGGGAAATGCTGGCTGTGGGCTGCCCATGCTCAAGCTGTAAAGAATTACTCCCACCAGGTAGAATGATTAACACAGATCTTTTTTGTAAAAAAAAATAAATTAAATTGTCACCCTCTTCTTTATTTTCAGAGTCCCCGCAGTACCAGAAATAGTTTTGTTGAAGCATTTTGGTAGCTATCTGACCTAAAGAGACTTGAAGCAAAGTCTGCTTTACTAGTTCAAAAAAACTCCATCACTACTGAGGCACAGGGGAATAGATGGGAGAGGCTATCTTTAGTAGTCTTACTGCATTGTAGTCTTGCAGTGGTTTTGTTCATTTAAATATAATTTGGCATTAACTATAATTTTTGCACAGTGTGGAAAAAATGGATGCTAGGATTCTTTTTCAGAATAGAGAACCTTAGTTTGATCGACCAACAATTACTGCTTGCACATATTCTTTTATTTCCAGACCATCATATTTTCTAAAAATATATGCAGGACCCTGTGACAAATTGTAATGGCTCCAGACTAGCTCTTGTAATGAAGCTGAGGCAGTCTGTTGAACAAATCAACTATTTCATCAGCCTGTATTTATATTACAAGAAACCACACTGTAGTATGATAAATTCACCATCTGGTCACTTACTGATTTACACATCTGTATTGTATTATCAGTTTAGACCACGATGATAGGATTCATCCCTTTTTTATTTTGCAGATAGGTGTTTAGTCTAAGTCAGTTGCCTACGCTTTTTGGTAGACCATGGTGGCATCTTCGAATAGCAGTTTAACCTCTCCTCTCCCTGCTAACACCTTTTATCTTGGGATAGAATGAATTATCCTTTGGAAAAAAACTCTCTTTCTCTCTCCTTTGCTTTAGACAGCGCAAAGATAATGCGTCTAGACTGGATGATAAAGTGGTAAGGACTTGGGCTGCACTGACATCTCCTCTGGTTATGCATGCAGTGAATATGAATATATGAACACAAAATATGTCTGTTAATATCTGAAGAGAAGGATGCTTTAAATGCACCCAGCCAGGCTCAGATTGTCAAGGCCTATAGCTAGCAGCCTAAAGGCTTTATTTAGATATTAAAATAACAGCCTGGCTTTCAAACTTGGTGGAAATGTTCTCACTGGTTTCTGACTGGACTTGCCCCCATTTCCGGGGGTGCTGTGCTCTTATAGCTCAGTTTCTAGTAGAGGGGGTTGCCTAAATAAGTGTTTTGGAACAAGGAGTCTGGATTTGGCCCCATTTTAGAGTCAATTCCTGGAAGTTTTCCTTTTGTTGTGTCGCTTACAACTCTAAATAACTTCTCAATTTTCTGTATTTGCTTTCTTTCCCCTCTTTTGTAGAGTACATTGTACAAGTCCCTGGCTATGACAATGTCCTTTTTTTATCCAGGATATTATCTGAACATCACACCACAGCAGTTGCTGTTCAGTGATGAGATCATCTCAAGAGAAAGGTTTTGCAATACGTGAAAGGTTTGTTTTGCCTGGAAGCAGGTAGTCAGGTCTGGGAACTCCAGACAGACAGGGCACACAGGGAAATGCTGATGAAACCTGTGCAATACTGAAGTCTCCTCAGTAGGAAGAGTGAACAGATTCCCTCAAGAAGCAGTGAAGTCTGCGCATTTCCCAGGAGAATGTGGTAAGGAAAAAAAGGAAAGCACGCAGTACAGAGCATATGCAGCCTGTGGATTATGGGTCATCGTGGTTGTGTCCACTAGGAAACAACTGTCTCAGTAAAATACAACAATCAGGGTAAGTTTTCTTAAGATACATGAGTTTGATCCTTGCCTTCTGTCATCAATTGCCATTTAAATAACAAAATGACTTGGCAATATCCTTGTTCTTTAACATCAGTAAAGTCAAGGGTGTGAACATTGAGCCCATGGATATGGCAACCCGGAATCTTGTCTTTTGTGTTCTGAAAGGTTATCTTAAGGCAAAACTAATAGAGGAAATATGAAGCATGAAAGCTTGGCTATAACATGGAGGCTACTGAGTACATGTGCCCCATCGTGAAAAGTTCCGGTCCTCCATGGGGCATTTGTGGGGAAAGCTGTACCTGACTGTTATCTCTGCTTTCCTCCATGCATTCACACTACCCATGTTTGCTGCCCAGCTCTAGCTCTGTCAGGAGCAGACAGGTTTTCAGAGCTGTTCAAACAAACAATTAAATTACATAGGCCACTCAAAACGGAGAATTTGCTGTGGTGGTGACTCTTATGCACTCTGTAGTTTTCATGAAAGGAAAGTTATGGTTTTATCAAACTGGTGCTTGTCCTGCAAAGCACTATGCAAGAATGATCAGCTTGCTGGGTTGAGTGGAGATTCTGATTTAAAATAGGGCTTTTCCAACCATACTTTTAACAAGACAGACACATGGATAGATCAAACTGGAGGTATGTGAACACATATATTAAGCCTTGACTAGACTGAATGATGCATTTAATGAGAGCAACACATTATTAACTGAGGCACGCAGAAACTCTTCTTTCTTTGTTTAGCAGTCTAAAACATTACATCTGCAGTTGTACATACTTCTCAAATTTGGCCTATAGTCTTTATCTGAGCCCATCTGCCTGAATCTGCAGTTCAAACAGGCAGAATCTGGATTCCTGTCCAAGGAAGTGCATCCCAGAAGCCACCTTGATGGCTGCAGCCATGTAGAGTAGGACAGAGCTGCCAGCAATGCCTGGCACAGAGCTTTGAAAAGCCATCACTTTCAAGTTACAGATAAAATAAATATACTATGATGAAGCTAAATATAAAAAAAAAGCTGGCTTCTGATGCAGCTAAAACAACCCAACCCAATTCAGAGAAACCCAGTGGCTAAGTTACAACCTTGTTTTTCTCTGGGTTTTCCATCTGGATCAGAGACCTGAGCTGAAATGTTGCCTCTCTGTGAGAAACTGAGCCGTCTTCTGCACTTCCAACTGCAGCAAAGCAAACAATACTTTGCATTTGTTGCCAATTCCTATTGTAGTGTAGTTTATTCTTGTCTCTGTGAATGCACTGGCCTTCTCTGTACTTTCACAGCACAAGTTCACTCTGCTACCAAAGGCACCCATGTTGCTGCCAGCTGCCCAACAGCAGTTTAGCACCCTGACATCTCACTACTTATGAGCAAGGCCCAATGTGATGATGCAATAAAAATGCAGCAGTCTGATGCAGGGAGCTCAGGGTCTCTCAGTTGCAGCTTTTCCTGCTGTGGTGCATAGTGCTTCAGAAAAGTTGAGCACAAGCATATCTTGGTGCATCACCACTGAGAACCTCTTGGCGTGGATGTGGGTGACTGGTCAATACTGCACACAAGAGAAGGAGGAGTTCACTTTTCCCGTATCCCACTTCTTAGTGAATCCAGTTAAAACTTGAAAAGTTTCCATCAACAGGCATTTAAAAAAATTTATGACTCTCCACACAGGCCAAGGAAGTTTATAACTTGCTCTGAAAAAAAGTGCATGAGCATAGACAAAAATTCTGCATTTGTTGCAGATAGCTCACAAACAACAAAACTGATTCTTTTGTATCTGTGGGGTAAAGTGAGATTCCCGCTCAGCCTGATCAGTACCATGGCCAACCCCTGGAGTGTTCCTTTAAACAGCTCTCTGAAATTCCCAGAGCCACTGTATGAAACCAGCACTTCAGTCTGTGACCTTTGTGGGTTACGGTAGTATTAGGCACTGGGCCACTCTGATGCAAGTTCTGCGAAACTTCAGCCCATTTCTAAACTTCTATATTGATATATTTCCTGGTTCCAGTGGTGCATAAAAGAAATAAACTCCAGAAAGCCCCGCTTTGGATTTTCCCTTGCTCTTACGTGAATCTTAAATCCATCATATTATTTGTTAGTAGTATCATGCTATTATACAGGTTCTGTTGGGTGTCCAGGGAGAGCTACCCACCTTCCACTTGCTGATGCACTCAAATCCCAAGAATGATTAGCTGAAGACCAACTTCACCATACTTCCTTTGCATGGGTTCTACCGCAGCGACATTTTTCCCCTCCTGATTGTCTGTACATGGCAGGAGTAGATCACATTACATTTTGTCCTAATTCAGCTGGGACAGCACCTGTAGTACTTCTACATTGGTTTTACATTGAAGAAGGATAGCTCTGATCCTTTCACTCTGTGCCTTTGCAGGTGTATTGCATCCTTCTGCCTGCATGAGACACTCAAAGGAAGAGTCCTCCTGGCAAGGGATCCTTTTGGGATGTAATCCCTATGTAAGCTTCTGCTCCTTCTCTGGCACAGAGCTGATACCCACATCTTTGTTTTCCAATAACTCTGAGTACCCAGATTAGCCCTTGTAAGCACGAGTAGCCAGCAAAAATAGTGACCAGTTGTGTACCTAAACAGCCTAAAGTGTACAAATCCTGCAGTTCTGCTGTGCGCCTGCTCATGTGTTGGTTCATATAATTCAGCCACTAATGTCTTTTGTACATTAATGCCACATCCTTAGTCTTATATCCTTCTTCCTTTGCACCTCCACAACGTCAAATCTCAGCTCTCCTGTGGAGAATCTTCTTCTGTGGTGCCCCTTGCAGAAGGGTTTGAGGAAGGTCCTCCATGGCATATGTGAAATTAGGTGTGATGAATGAGGACCTTGCTCACTATGTCCTTACCTGCTTGGCACTAATGACTCCTGAGCCTAAATTGGTGGATGAAGAACTTAGAACAACCCAGCCTGAAGCCCAAGGAGGGTTAATGCAGCTGCATGTGGCTGGCAAATTAATATGGTAGCAGGAAGAGCCACAACAGTGACACATATATGCATGGGGGACAGATGAGGATGGACATGCTGGGAGACGCCATGCTGGGGTTGAGACCAGTATGTCTTTGCTGCCAGCTCATCCTCTCTACAAGGTCAAACCTTGTTACAACTTTCAATACCACTGATGTTCAATGACTTGAGCTCTCTGCAAATGAGGAGATGGGGAATGGGAAAGCAAACAAGTCCTTTCTTCACCCTTCGTACCTCTCTTTGATCTCTTTCCGCACCTTTCTGCTAAGCCTCAACCTCTGCAGGAATATCTCAGCAGAGGCAGTGACACTCTTTGCCCCACTTGGGCTGCAGTGGTGTGTGGGATGTGCAGCTGGCTTCCTCTGGGCTCACTGCAGCTCTCTGACAGGTGGGAGAAAATATCCCTGGGAAGCCACACAGGATGGCAGAGGGCAGTGCTCAAATACTATAAAAGACATGTTGCTTGCACATGGTGAAGTCTCTGGAGGCCAAGCGTACTGTGATGACCAAGGATTTCTTGTCTTCTCCTGTTCACCAAGATCCCCATGGGACATGGCACAGCTGAAGAGTTTTTTACTTTGGCTATTTTGGGAGTAAATAGCAAAGTATTTAAGGTTTGTGGTAGTTTCTATGTTTTCTAAGTCTCCCCTTCAAAAAACCCAAACAAAACCTACAACAACCTTCTCAATGGCTATGCTTTTGTTAAAAAATTGCCTTTGACCAGTGTCCAAAACAACAGCCCACACAGAGAACAGTTCAGTGAGTGAGTGCAGAGGACCAGGATTAGTGTTGAATGCATGATCTGTGGTTATTACACTTACATTGTCTCAAAGTTTACCAGGCACACCCAGATGCCTTTGCTTCTTAAATTTTCATAGACAAAACTGGACAAAAAAAAAAAGATTAAAAATCCCAGATCCGTCTTTTCAGCTGTGGAAATCTTCCTTCTTGGGCTCACATTCCATCCAGGGCAAGCACTCAGATCCCTCTCTGTCTGAGGGAATGGCAGAGCACCAGCTCACCACTGGCTGGGAGCTGTGTGGATTGTCTTGCCAGGTGTCAGCCATGTGCTGGAGCAGGCCTGTTTGGTGCATGGGTATTGAGCAGGACAGGCTTTCTCTGTAAGAGCCTAAGCTGTGGTAGAGACTGAGCTGGAATTTCTCCCAGAGTTTTCCCAGCTTGCTGCTGAGCCCTAGTTGCTCCCAACAGACATCAATGCCTTGGATATACAGTCATGGGCAACTGCTTGTGCATTTCTTTGTAAGTATTTTTTCTCAAAGCATCTGATATTTGCAACTTAAGTTGTCTGTGGAACTTAGCTGCTTTCATCACATGGTGTTGTTTCTGTTGCCTAAGCAGAGGAACAAGCCAGACTCTTGAGCAGGACTTTTCAAGTTTTCAAACCTAGAAATTGGTTTCCATGAAGTTTTACACCCACAGTTTAAGTGCCAGGAAGGCAC
>NW_008666835.1:0-26006 GCF_000695815.1 Acanthisitta chloris | reverse complement strand
TCTTTCCAAATCTGCAGAGGCTCAAAGCCAAAATGTTTTTTATTTTTTTTGCAACCCTTTCCAGTTAGAAAAGGTGAGGTTTGCTAATGCTTATGGATTTTGCAGTGTGATTCCCCTAGAACAGACAGGGAGTCTCTCCCTACCCCAGCTTTCGCAGCTGCTGGTTCTTCACCCCAGCTCTTCTGTTCCCTTCTCCTCCCAAAAATGTATGTGGTATGAGTCCCTGCTCATTTTTCTCTCACTACACCAGCCAGCCTTCCCCTCCTGAAAGGTCAGGCGCTCTGAAGGCAGGTGCTTGGAGGGAGTGCAGCGGCTTAGGGCCATGACGGACAGGAAGCCTTTTACTCTAATTAGTCTTTGCAGAAGTTTGGCATTTCTCCTTGGAGCTGTTTCCCCACTGATGAGGAGCACGTATCCAGCTCTTCCTTCTCACCTCGCACGTCCAAGCCTCCCGCTGTCTCCCGCTGGGCTGCAGGGGTTCAGTCATGTATCACATTGCTTGGAGGAAGCAGGCAGGGGATATGTGAGGAGATAAACACTAGTTTCTGACGCTGGGAGGGTTTTCTTTCAACTCGGCCACGTTCACAACCTGAACCTGGATCATTTTTGCTACTCACTCCCACTTGCCTCCTCCCTCTTGGCCTGGACTTGCGAGGCTTTTGTCTGGTTAATCAGTACAACTCCTTCCAGGGCTTCCTGGGGGCTCTTTGGCTGCCGGGTTATGAAGACCCATGAGTTCATTGTTTAAATTAAGTTCTTCTATATGGAAACGCCACTGGTTTCCCATATGGTCTTGGCAAAACCACCATCCGCTCCCCACCTAAATTAAATTTCACTAATTGAATTAGTTACCATTTTATCAGCTGCCGCTTTGCAGTAGTTTGTGAACCCCCAGGGGTTCAGGCCAAGCGCAGTCACAAGAGCTTCCCCACCTCACTCTCTCATTTATCATCGTGACAATGCACAGCGCTGGGAGAAGCAGGGGGGTGGTGAGTACCCTGCCCTTCCCAAGCATCCCAGCCATCTCTGAGCATCCTAATGATTGACCTCTGTGAGTGAAGCAGCCCTGCACTGACCCCAGACTGCTGAAAGGAAGCATTCTCCCCTTTGTAAAAATCCCCCTGTGACAGTGGCGCGGGCCGGGCTGAATGCACGAGTGTCAGAAGGAAAGCCCTGAATGCAGGCAGTGGCGCCCTGGGACATTGTAGCTTCCATATGCCAGGGGACTAACAGCGACAGGCCTGGGCTCAGGGGACAACACCTTCATGCTGTCCCGTGGGCGAGAAAGGGAGAGGGGACACACGTAAAGGGACAGCCTGAAGTGGATCTGCCAGCGTCTGGCAGTGGAGCGTGAAGCGTTTCACCTGCTCCGGCCCCTGGCAGGCACCAGGGTCTCAGCTATTGTTGTATCCCAGGATGCTGGGGATGTTGTGCCAGAGTGGATAGTAGGCACTCAGCACTGCCACAGGTGCTTCTGGCTGCTGGACTGTGCCCGCTGTTCAGGGCTGTGGCTGTCCTCAGGTGCTGATGACTACTTGCAAAAGTGTTGGCTGTCATGTTACAGCTTTGGGGGGCTAGGGAAGGGGAAGAAGCATGTAGAAGCATCATTATCCCATGCTTCCTGACCCCCTGTCATTGCACTATCATCTCCTCTCTGTGGGGGAGGAGAGGAATGCATAGAAGCTGCAGACAGACTGGGGGTGTAACCCTCTAGACTCAAACTCTGAGGAAATGCTTTCTAGGAACACATCAGCACTGTGTAATGCTTAGTGGTGTGGAAATGCCTCTGTGATGCAAACCAGGGATGGTAAGGCCAGCCAGGCTGTGCAGGCTTAACAAGCTGAGCTTATCAACAACACCAGTTTGTATTTAGACTCCTTGCTGAAGGTAGACACTTTCACCTCACTTAGATGATACCAGACTTGAATTTGCTTTGCAGAGAAAGCACTACCCACCGGTAGTGTTGATCAAGTCAGGTATTTGCAGGATGCATCTGAATAATAGCCACTGGCTTCTATAGCCAAATTCCACTGCTTCCAAGATAAACTGTCAGAGGATGACCTGGTTTTCCTCTCTGGACCTGTAATGTACAAGACACATAGATGCCCCTGGAGGGAGGAAAGCCAAACCTGAGAATGAAGCTGCTACTGCAGTGTTGAGCACGGTCAGCACACTTCTGCCCACAGCCACCCACCCATTTTGGCTTTCTGAGGCATGTACTTGCAAACAAAACAAACCAAAAAAATCTGTTAAAAAAGGATCAAAGCTGAATGTGCATTTCACTGAAGCCTGGCTAAACGCCAGCATATCGCATGTCCTTAATAGATGCTGACTTGTTTCAGAAACTACGCAATGGTGTTTGAATATCTGAGAAAGAACAGCCCAAGGAGTACTCACCAGTCTTTCATGCTCAGCAATGGGTTGGCACTTAAATTTATGCTCCTCGACCAATTTTTATATTTTCTCATAAATCCTAAAAAAATATGTACAGTGTTCACAGTAACAAATTAGTCAGAAAGCATTTAGAATAGATTTCTTGGATAGGAAGTGGGATTTATCCAAGCTGATTACTGGTTTCACTTTTCCGATTATTGTTGTAGGTTTTCACCTATTTTTCTGCTCTTGTATCTATTGACTCCCATTTTTACCTCTGCAAATAAACTTCAAACAAGATCAGGTATTGATTTTTTGAAACAGACCATGGTGAGGCATTGGTGAGGTTATGAGATAATGAATAGAAGCTCTAAAAATGTCTGGCATCCATCAAAGCACTACAAAAGCAGAAGGGCATGCCCAGAGGTTTGGATCTACCAAAGTGATGGGGATAGAAACATGGAAGTGTCCCAGCTGTCAAGGGATTTGAAGCAGCAGTTGCAGCACCAGCATGGAGAAGAGGATGTTGGGCTAGCAGTTGGAGCATGAAGCTGGTGTGGAGGGACCAGGCACCTGGGCAGGAACACCTGGCTGTGGACCATTGAGCAGGGATGATTGGGACATGAAGCACTAAGGGGAGAAGGTGCCGGATGTGTACTCTGGGTGGCACTGGAGAGTTTAACCAGGCTGCCTCACAAGACAATGTTGGGAGGCAGGGATGAAAATGGCCTGTGGGTCCATCACCTCCCCACCTTCTAGTGCATAATATGCAGCAGGTTTAAATGTGGCTGAACTTGGGTGCAGTTTCAGGACACCACAGGCAATGCTGCCTTAGGCCTGTACTGCACCTCTGCTCTCTCCCTGTCCATGCAGAGCTGGTGTTGAGCAATCCCCTAGATGTTTACTTTTCATTTGGACAATGGAAATTTACTCCAGAGTTTTACTTCATTGCTGCTGGGACATTTGTGGGCAGCAGCGTTGCCAACACTGTTTTGGTTCTTCCTCTATCTGGCTCTTTCTGTAGCAGAGGCAGCTGGCTTTGCAGCAGTGTTATTTTTTCTCCAATTTCATTTGAACCCATTAACTCCAATGCTTCTGCAAACACTACATTCACCTATTCTTTTGAATTTGCAGCAACCAAAACATTAGTCATCAAAACCTCCTCTCCTCCATGCTTAACAACAGCTCTCCTCTCCTTGGATGAGGCCAGAGGAGTCAGGGGCTCTGCATGGGATCACATCCCCTCTCGATGTGGTGCTGGCTGCAGGCACCTCCGGGACAGATCCACGCACTAGCTCCATCTAGTGAAAAGACTACCATGACATCCATCAGCATGAGGACATGGGGCCAGGCTCTCCAGAATTCCCCGGATCTCTGGTAGGATCACCCTGACTTCTCCAAATCCTCAGGTGGGTTGCAATGGAGGTGGGTTGCAATGGAGGTGGCTGGAAACCTGTGGTCAGAGAGCCACTGGGCTGCAGGAGGAGGTGTGGGAACAGGACAAGGCATGGTGTGTTGGCTCTATGGGGTCCCTGATTTCCTCTGAGTGAGGAGTGAGTTGGAGCATCTCCTGGTGGTCTGGGGGCCAGAGTGCACCTTCTCCCAGGACAGTGAATGTACAGTGTGGATGCAGAGTGAATCTGGTCTTTACATGGACCTGCTTTAAACTGGCAATGTTTTCATGCTTTATGGCATCACGATTGCGTGAACATCAAGCATCATCCACTGCCTGTCAGACATAGATGCCAGCACTAACAAGTTCATCCTTCCCCTGAGCTGGCTGTTGAGGACAGAGGTGAGTGCAGTGAACCTAAGTCTGTATCATCTGCAAGAGATAGGTTGTGCTTTAATGTGATCCTCTTTAGGTCTGCACAGGTTGGTCTTTTTTACAGCAGGCACAACATGTCACTGCTCACCATCACTGTACAGAGTTGTACCATTCCAAAGGGGAAAGAGGTGCTTTTGTGCTACCCAGAGATGACACAGTCTTTGCTTTTCCACTACCGGCGCACTGTTCACTTTTTGGCAAGCCATGCCCCACCCAACTCCCCCTCTTTCTCTAAGCCTATTAGGAGGATGGCTTGGATTTGTATGCTTCCTTGGCTGCTGGACACTTTGGGTTCAACCATGTTGTTTTCGCAATCTCTAGCTGAAGTGCAAGAGTTTTAAGATTATGATAGTAATTTTAAATTCTGCAATAGCGTGACAAGTCTGAGGTGAAGATTTGAGACTGTGACTCCTAGCATATTTTTGGCTGCTCCTGTTGGACAAGACTGATGGAAGTAGGGATTCACTTCGTATTTCCTTTGTTCACTCTGTAACTCTTTGCTTTAGCTAGTGGATTCCTTCAGTGCCCAAGATTAAACTTATTTTTATGGGTTTCAGACCTGCCACCTCACCACCTATTGAATTTATCACTTTCATGGGAAAAGCACCTTGAAAGATGGTAATCTGGGAAAAAAATGGGAATAATTACAGATTAACTTCTGGGTATGATGACCTAATGTGGCAATTTGGCAAAAAAAATAGCCTGTGCTGCCCTTGTGGTGTGAAAAAGGGGAAATCAGGGTGCATCAGGAGGTCGCAGAGAGGATGCACTTCAGTGGTGGGAACGACAATGGCTTATTGGGTCTGGCTCTGCTAGCCATGGTTGGAGAGGTTGAAAGAGGCTGAAAAATTATGAAAACATCAGGTAAGAGCTCGAAGAATAAAAAATCTGCAATATGAAAACTGCCTATAAAAATCCAGATCAAAAGGAAGTATCAGATATAATTATGGGTTTTTTTCCATTTAATCAGAAAGACTAATACACTCTGCTGGCTGGAGGCTTAGTAATCTAAAGCTGGAATAAAGGTTACATTCTTAAGAATAAGCATAACAATCCACTTCATTTGAGCAATCTGGGGAACTGCAGTGTTATTCATAGATTACATTCCTCTCTTCAATAGAAAAAGGATCATTAATCTTTTGGGGTTTTTTTAAGAGTCCCATTGTAGTAATTCCTATCTCCCTTCCAAGCAAAAGCAGATGATTTATTTATGTTTTGAAAAATCACTCTGTGCTTGGCGTTCCAACTACAGAGGATGAGACTGTGTGATTCAAGAGGTCTCTTGTGTTTCTCTACATTTTGTTTCACTCCCTCTTGAACAAAGGTATTGGGTTGAAACTTTCAGCAGTTTGTAGGTTAAAGAGTGAAGGATTTCCTCCCTCCCTCAGGCCATTTCAGGGATTAGGGAAGAGGAAGCCTCTTGCAAAGCTGACCTGTGGCAGTTCCTCTCTCCCATTCCCTCTATCTGGAGCACATACTCAGCACCATATCATGGGGAAATGGAAATGAATGGCAAAATGTCAATTTTGTCTAATTAAATAAGGTCTTCCACTAGAAGGGGGAAAACTGCAGTCTTGTGTCCTGTTTCTGTGTCACTCAGGTGCTTCAACCTTCAAACTTCATTTTTCACTGTCACCCACTGGTTTTTACCCTGTAGTTTCTCTCCTGCCTGGCTGCCCAATAGAGATTTAAGGAAACATGACACATAACACTAAGAAAAGCATTGCAAGAATGAAAGGATTCCAGGAATAGGAAATGTGGTATTACTCAATAAACATTAAGTAACAAACACCCTCTCAAGCCATAGAAGAAAAAAAACATTCATTTGCCCTTTTGGTACAAAATAATTAAGAAAAGTGTGCATGATTTGAAGATGTTTGATGTTCTTCTCCAGTGTGAATGCTGGATTTATTTACTGGAATGTCTAAGGTTCAAACTGGAATGAGTGGAAGCAAGAGAGGGGTTTTCCTCTGCACATACTATAAAGGAGAGAAGTCAAGTGTCTTTGCATTGTGCAACACATGATTTCTGTAACTTTAATCGAAGTGTTGTGTGCAGGGCAGGGAGTGGGGGGCAGAGTTAGATTGTGTTGATAGGCTATTGCTTAGAGAAATTTTAGTTCCTGAAGCTCTTAACAAAAGTATTTGCTATGAGGAGGGGGAAGGGTTGACAATGAAGGCCTTTTTTTCTCAAGAACTCCCATTTGGAACATATTACACTCTTGCAACACTGGATGGATAAACATTGTATTAATGATTAGATGGAGACCAAGAGCTGAATTTCCTTGCATTTGATAAAGCAGTTGTTCTATTGACCATATGTCTTTACTCTCATGAAAAAGTAGCTGTTAAGAGAGAGCACTTCCCTTTTTGTGACAATTAACTGGACTGTGTGTGGAAAAGATGAACAATCATTTGAACTGTGCCTAAAACCACTGACATTTTACCTCTGTGCCAGTTTCACTTTCAGAAACCAGCTGTCAAGTTATCAGGCTGAGAGGTGATCATTTGAGTCTGCTAGGTTTCTGGTGATATGCATGCCAAACATCACAGGATCATCATGAACTGAACCCATTGTATTGAAAGCAAAAAGGAAAAATACCCCCACACATATAAATAGGTAAATATAGAAGTGAAGCATTGCAGAGAAGCATCCAGATTTGCCCTACATAGAAATTTCAGCATGTTCTTCTGTGCCTTTTTCCTAAATCTACCTTTTAATTTTGAAGCCACAGTGTTCAAGTTTTCAGGCATGCTTTCCAGGCACAAAATGTTGTGTGGAATAACCACAACAAAATCTGAGCCGAGCTACCAGCTGGCTGCCTGGACAGGCAGTCCCACTCCCATTTGTCCTCAATGGCTGAGATGGAAAAGGGATCCTTTGGAAGAAATCACTTACCATTCAACCCAACTGGACTCTGGAAAGGGCATGAACAAATGTGTTTCTGAAGATTTTGACCCTGGTGCTCTCCTACTAAAATTTTTAGGAATTTTTCCTCTACAATTGAAAACAATGATTCACCTTTTGTATAGGAAATAATTAATTGGCAGTTTTTGAGCTGGAATTTCTCTTGGACTGGTCTGTCATCAGGAAAAAGCCTAGCACTGGGATGACAACATTAGAAATTTTTTAATTTAACCCTCAGTTAAGCTAGTAATTTATTTTCTTTTCCAAAATCAACCGTATATTCTTTGTTGGTTTTCCCGTTTTACTGAAGATGTGTGGCTTCTACAGGAAATGTGTGTTTTTTCTGGGTGCTAAAGTTTAACCCAGGTATTATAAAGAGACACAAACTCAGTTCTGAGCCCAGTAAAGAATCTAAAGTTCTCAAGGATGAAGAATACTGCTTTTAGATAAAATTAAATACTTTATAAGTAGTGGTAACATCCCTGGATGATCCTCTGCCAGTGCAGAGAAAGATTTCATTTGTTGTCTCTTGAAGGGATTTTCTCCTTCCCTGAATCAAAAAAAGGAGAGGGTTTCAAGCAGTCTGAAGGACTGAAGATGTCTCAGTTTTGAGTGAGATCAGCTTTCTACCCTTCAGTGTAAGGGGAAGGCTTGTTCCTCCCTTGTCCAGGAATGAGAATGACTCAATGTCAGGGAATGATAGGCAATAAAATTTCGGATGCGATAAACCACAGGATAAAGTCCATGAGCATGGGTGAGACTGTTGAACTGAGAACAAATAAGATAGGGCGAAGAGAAATGGGGAGGAACATCTACAGACACTCATCATTGTGCAGGAATCTCAGATGCTAGGCTGGAAGAGGAGGTTATACATATGGTGTGGTTGGGAAAGATACAAAGCAGAGCAGAGAGAAGTTCTTCAAACTGAAAATAAGAAGAGTAGCTGAGGGAGCTGCTTGTGTCACTATGATCAAGAACCTGCCTTTGAGCTGCCTGAGAAGAGGGCACTCCTAAGACATGATACTTCCTAAAGGAGGCATTGCCTTGTGTTGAGAGGAGAAGAAATTTGGCGTATGGGAAGGACAATGGCTAGTAATTCATACAGGCTAGATATGTTTCCAGGGAAAACACAGGAGATGGAAACAGATCACTTGGACAGACGCAGATCAATGTGTGAAAAGGGAGGAAAACAGGAGGGTGGGAGAAATTTGGGCGCCTCATAGGGACAAGTCAGATGACTACATGTACAATGCAGATTTTCTGGGGCACCAAAACAGGATCCAAGTAGGAACAGTTTGAAGAGAATTGGATTCAGACCTGAGAAGGGATGCAGTGATGGAAATCCTATTTTAGACATCATGTCTGGCTGTGCTCTGGAGGTCCTTGGTTTCAGACCACTGGGCCTGGCAGTGCCAGCAGAGTATAGGGGCTGCTCTTCCATGCTGCAGCTGTGAAGGGGTTATCACTTGATTTCTCAGCTGTATGTGAGTTACTGTTGTGCCACCATGTAGGGTCCACAGTATCAACTTCCTGTAGAAACTGTTCCTCTCTAACTGACAGCTTGCCAGGTGTTTTCTGCAGGAGATTGCTATTGTTTAGCTGCCATGACCACGGAAAAATGAAATAACCCCAAAGATTGGGAAGTGCTGCAAGATATTTGCAAACATGTCACATGCAACAACAAGGGCTAAGTAAAGAAGGTGTAGGGTATTTTTACAGTTTCTTTTGAAAGAGCTGGTAGTTAGGTCAGTGTGTCATACGGAAAAGCTAATGCTTTGGTTGCCAGGTATCACAGATTGTTGGAAAAGTTTTCTATGCTGCTGAAATTTGCAAGTGCAGGAAATTAACATTATGTGGAGGCTTGCAAAGAGTCTCTAGTTAGTGCTTTACCTAATACCTTGCTGTTAAATTAAACTTGTAAGGACAGTTGGACTGTTTTAAGCAACCCAGGGGCAATCAAGGAAATGCAATCAGAACCCAGCAGCCTTTCTGTTTCCCTTCTCTGGACATTCATTTACAGTTCATTAGATGTATTATGCAATATCATTTTATATGTCTGTAGATCAACTCATTGTAGAGGCATCTCAGAAATCCTCATTGCCAACCACTGGCTGGACATCACATGTATGTGGGAGCTGGAGTGGGGGAAAAAAAAAGCTGCAATCAGCCAATTTTGGAAGGCCTCTGTGGCAACAGGAGGGGTAACCTCTTTCAGCATGTATCTGAGATGAAATGAATGATAAATGCAGACTTACAGGATCCCAGCTAAAAGATCCCCACAGCCTGTTGCCAGGGACCCTTCTACATCCAAAGCAGGTCCCTCTTCATGCTTCTCTAGGTTTTAGGTGAGTGCCAACCTCCTTCTCAGCTATGGATGTTTTGCATATACCCTGGCTCCTGGCTCTGTCCGTTCTCTCCAGACCTGCTTATGGGAAGTAAGAAGCTGATGCAACTGCTGTGTTAATGAAGAAGGAAAGTTCCCTGGTGCTCTCAACAGCATCATATTGGAAAGTCATAGATCCCTTCTCTGTGGTGCTTTCATTGATGCTCTTCAAGATCCTCCTTATACAAAACTTGGGGTTTGGGTGGGAAAGTAAGGAGGGATTTGGAGAATGCTAGGCATTGAATCTCTGTTACTCTTATGAACTTGGCTTACAATATTTTAGCTTTCTGGCTTTGGCCAAGAGGCTAGAGAAAGCTGCAGAGAAATCATTGAGTCCCTTTAGCGCAGTTGACATTCACACTGCAGACAACCCTCCGTATTGTTTGTGGGAAGTATTTTCAGTTGAGTGATGGGACAAAGGAGAGATTTTTCTCTGACATAGAAGCACGTTTTAGCTGCTCATTTAAATATTGTATTCCAGTTAACTGGCTCCTCATCTGGTAGGTTCTTGCTTGTGATTTTTTGCAATACATGAATGGGATGAACTGACAAAGCCTGGACATTCAGGGGTAAAGCAAGGAGTTCTGATAGTGCTGGCTTAGGGGAAAATCCTTTTTTATCCTGTATCCTGGGCATCATGTTGCTGAGCTAATTAACTACTACTGTTATCCCTGCATGCTAATAGAGGATCCTGTCCACATAATCTAGAAGTGTCCAAACAGCTGCTGTGCCTGCTTTCCAGCCTTGCCTGTAGTTGCATCCATCCTGACTTTGGCAGTTAGGACAAACTCAGTTAAAACAACTTCATCACCTTCTTGCTGTTACTTTACAAACTTGGTCATTATTAGAAGACAGAAACAGGTGTGGGGTTTTTTTGTTGTTTTGGGGGTTGTTTTTTTGGGGGGGGTTGTTTTTTTTTTTTGTTTTCCCCCCTAGAAGCATTGGTGAAGATTACAAAGAAAGAAACTAGGCACTTGGTGAGTAAAATATGGCTCAACCCCAGAAAAGGATGCCCCCCCATCAACAGTTCCCCAGGTTGTTTTCTCCATGTAATTTCCTTTTTGTAAGACCTTTAAAGACTATCAATTACAGATGACTGCTCTTGATTCAACTGGTTCAAAGCCTGGGAAGGCACTCTCCTAAAAGAGAGGAGGATCTTGGTGGGGTATTATGCTTTCAAATGGCAGCACTCCACCACGGGCTGAGAGCAGGCAGCAGGCACCTGACAGAGCAAATCATCTTTCAGAGGCAGACCACGAGGAAAGCACACAGTCGATAAAGGCTGTCCTTGAGAAGGCTGGTATGTATTAGAGGATTCTATGAAATGCTTTTCCCTACTGTTCCTTTAATGTGGAGCCTGGCAGCCTCAGGATTCAGGATCCAGTGAAGCACATTCTACAGACTGTAGGCTTTCAAAATTTATTGGACATCAGTAGATGATCTATTTACCCTTCATATTTTCTTTGACACCTTCATGGTTTTTAATGCAGTTGTTTGATGTTACTAGCAACAGAGCTGCTGTTTCCAAATTTGGGGTGAAATTTTCAGCTGTCCTGATACTGGTTATCCCACATAAAGAAAGTGGACAAGCTAATGGTTGCAATGGATCAGAAGATGGGCTCTAATGTTGAAGTGGGACAGGCAGTGCCTTAATTAGGATGGGGAATGGCTGGTGTACCTCACTGCAGCTTCCTCACACAACTGTCTGCACCAGGCAAGCAGCATTATCAGCCTCCTTAGCACTAAATCTTAAAGCCAAGGGGTATTTACATCAGGAAGCACATATCCACTTTACATTTGGTTTACATGGATTTAACAAGCTCAGTAAAAGTATTAGTATTGTTTAGGATTAGTATTGTTTAACTCCAGGTAAAATAGATCACTGTTAAGATCACACATCACACAGAAATATTGTTATAATGTTAGAGGAATATTACCTATTCTTCTATGGTATGTCTTCTCTCATTGTGTATGAAGGGATCACTTTGGCTGTAGATAAGAGTGCTAGCATGCAATAGCCTCAAACATGTTTGTTTCTGGCTGACAAACAGGATCCCTTTTCTCTCCTTTGGTGCTCTGATCAAATCAATGTCTGAACCAGATTTTCTTTGATTAGTGCTGTTGCAAGCCACCCATGAGCCCCCAAACCAAAATGTTTAAGTATGGAAGGTGGAGTGAAGCACCTCTTACAGCTTCAGCATGGTGGAGTGGAGCTGACAGCTCTGCTGAGAAGGTTGTTCATGAGTGTCACAGCTGTGACAACCTGTATAATCACATTCATGACCACAGATTAGCATCCAGGAAAGGAGTGATGTATTTGTGTTCTAGAAATGACTGGATGTGGCACTTGGTGCCATGGTCTAGTTGACAAGGTGGTGATCAGTTAAAGGTTGGACTCAATGATCTCAGAGGTATTTTCCAACTTATATGACCCTGTGATTCTGTGATATGAGTGTTCATAGCTATTCCCTTCAGGGAATATTTTGTGAGAGTGCCATTAGAGAGATACTCCTGGTTACTTCAGTCCTAATCTAACTGCCCAGGAGTTCATGGCTAGCTTCAGCACAGATAGATGTGTATCAAGTTCCCAGGATGGCAGTGACAGCTTCCTTGGGGAGTACTGGGGACAGAGGTGTGTGAATTGCTAACATCAAGGGACAATCCCAGTCCTAATCTCTGTTGGGGACCTCAGAAATCTCTGAAACATGGGAGTTCACCTGGGGTGAAGAGTATTCCTCATGGCTATTTTTCTCAGTGAGCAGCAGCAAAGCATAATGTATGTGGACATGTAAAACGCTGGCAAGAGTGCTTATCTCCAGAGCAGCACATAGTGGTTCTGCTGAGATGGATATATTGCTTCAGTTTCTTGTCAGCCGATCCCAGCAACCTGGACATAGGAACACTTTTTTTGTGGTGCTGTTATCTTTGAGTCCCTGAAATAATTTGTGTGACTGAGCTGCTGCAGAGACATTTTGTCATCCTGTCTGATTGCTAACAACCGTAACAACGTATAAACAAATACTATTCTTGTAAATCAGCATTTAATTAGTTCAGTGGAAGGAGTTCAGGAAGACATAACCTAGAAACAAGATTTCATAGGAAGGCTTCTGCAGCTTCATGTCCTGACCACCTCTGGCTCTACAAGCAGCATGCCAAGCCCATTGGGAAGACTGTGCCAGTCATTTTCCGAGTGCTAGCATTGCCCAGAGGGTCCTGGCAGAGGGGTCCAGCTGCTTCCTGTACAGTACAGGGACCACTCATCTGCAGGCTGCTTGGTGGGAAACTCTCCAGAAATGCACCATGTTTTTCAAATACACTTGAAAACTACACCGTGGAGTACCAGTGGTTTCCTTGCCTTGTAGCTACAGAGCTTGTGGTGGACGATATAACTACACTGATGTCCATGGAGTGAAGGCCATTTTTAGCACCTTGGCATTCAGGGTGATGTAGATACAGAAAGATATGTTTTACTGCAGATGTTAGTACCAGCATTCCAGGAAGCTTTGGCTGAGTCTTACAGTCACTCTGCTCAGATCAGAATCTGGTCTGCTCTGGTTTCGCATTGCCTTCATCATGGTGCTGTGCAGTATAATGTTATGACACCACCTGTCTTCTCCTCACTTGTGACAAAGGTGGAGGGAACTGCCTCCCACACAGGATGTCATTTTTAAATTCAATGTGTTTCTGTCCTGGGATAGATATGTAAATGGATATGTCAAGTTTCACTGAAGAGGACAATCTCCTTCACAATGCTTCTGACTCCAAGAACAAGGGCAAGAGAGAAAGTTGCTTGAACATGCAAAAAGCAGAAATATTTCTGTGAAGGACACCCTGGAGTTCCTTTATGTGATGCCTTCATTCATCACCACTTATTTCCAGACAGTCTGAATTCTATGCATCAGTATGATTTACCTTTCCCTGTGCTCATCCCTCCTTCTCTAATGTGAAGAAACAAGATGGAGTTCTCACTTCAAAAGTTATTTCCAAACTGTTGTATTTTCTTTTGAGGCTCCCAGCAGAAGCAGGGAGCAGCCTTCTGTACATGTCAGCATGAACTGAACAGTTCTTAGCTTGACGTGCTTCCAGCAAACACAGATGCCTGAAATGTGAGTTAAAAATTGTACTATGCACATATAAATAACCTCCTTGCTGAAGTAGTAAAAAACCACAGCTGTGCTTCTCTAGAACTAAAAAAGTCAGACTCTTGTGAGTAGATATACTGATTTAAGTGGCTGCTTCTCTAGCCTTCTGTTTTCCTGAAAGCTGGTTTTTTTGATATGGAAGAACAACATGATCATCACTTCTTGGTTTTGGGGGTTATGATGTGCTGCTCTGTAGTGGACTCTCTGGAAGTTATTGGCTGCTACCCTGTGCTGTACCTGGGGGTGGCATTGCCTTCCAGGCTGTGAGTACATCCATGTGGTCCTATACCAGCAGGTGTGGTGGACTCTCTTGGACTTGCTTTTCACTTCTGCTCTGGCTGGTCCTGAGCTGGGTGCAGTCACATATACTGTCCTGTGCCCAACTTCCTGCCAGTTCTGAGCAGGGTTGCTGCATCTCAGAGCCCTCTTGCTTCAGTAAGCAAAAGCTGTGGTAAGCAGAAGCCCTATGCCCTGGTTGTGCAGAGCAGAAGTGCTGTCACAGCAGTGCCAAAAGGCTGCCTCCCTCTGTGATGCTGAAGGATGGGCTTCAACCCTTGCTGCCAGTAGTCTGGTGTAGGTTTATTTAGCTCAGCTGCCTTCAACTGGTTTGCTTCAAGTATTCACAGTGGTGTTCAAGAGCAAAACAAGGTTCATAAAGCAGTTGGGTCTCAGAGAAAAGTCTGTTGTTGGTACTGTCTCAGGGGCAGGTGAACTAGAGGGGCAACACTTACAACACCCTTTTTCATTGCTGCCTTAAGATACTCTGCTGTGGAGGAGGAAAGGGAAGGAGTTGATGATATTAAAAATTATCATTGACAATAATTTCTTGTCACAGGTAGTGGAGGTTCCCACAAGAAATGGCATGTTGCTTGACCTTATACTAACCAACAAGGAAGGCCTTGTTGATGATGTGAAGGTTGGGGGCAGCCTTGGCTGTAGTGATCATGAGATTGTAGAGTTTAATATCAAACAAAGTGGTAGGTGGACAGCAACTAAAACTACAGCTATGGACTTCAGGAGAGCTAACTTTAATCTGTTTCAGGATCTTCTTGGACTAATCCCATGGGAGCAGGCCCTGCAGGGAAGAGGAGTCCAAGAGAGCTCACTTCCTCCAGGCTCAAGAACGACACATCCCAATGAGAAAGAAATTTAGCCAAGGGTGCATGAAACCTCTGTGGATGGACCAAGAACTCCTGTCATTAATGAAACATAAGCAAGAAATGCACAGGAGATGGAACTGGGGTCAGACCACTTGGAGCCAATACAGACAGGTGGCCAGAGCAGGTAGGTATGAGACAAGAAAGGCCTAGCATTTAATCTGGCCAAGGATATAAAAGATAATTTAAAAAGTCTTATCAAATACATAAATACCAAAAGGAAAACAAAGGATAATGTGGGCCCACTAGTTAATGGAGAGGGGACCCTGATAACAGAGGATGCAGAGAAGGCAGAGTTATTGAATGGACCTTACAGATCATCTAGTCCCAACCCATGGGCAGGGACACCTCACCACTAGACCAGGTTGCTCAAGGCCTCATCCAGACTGGCTTTGATAGGCTTCTTTGAAATGGCATCTTCTTCCATTTCAGCTCCTCATGCTATCTGCAGTAAATATATACCTTAATTCACACCAGTGAAAATAAGAGATACTCTCCAATGATCCTGATGCCCCATTTGTATGAAAATTTTGGCTTGACTCTCATTCCAATTTCTTCAAGAAACTCCTGGCTGTTATGGAAGTGCACTGAGTTAATGCTCATCTGCAATGAGAAGGAGCTCTTTTCTTACAGTTACATTTGCCAATTCATAACACAATAAATGGACCTTGAGTTTCAGCATGACAGGGGAAATTCCTCCAAGTTCCCTTTTCTACTCTAACAGAAGGCAGTCTTACATATTTTCACAGTTTTGGAGAAGCCTACAAGCAAAGAATTTATGAGGGAGGAGAGAACTCACGAGATGTCAAAGGATTTCTTCTTACTTGCTCATTTCAAAGCTCTCGGGACTTCCCTGCCGGCTAGAGGTCAGGCTGTCATGCTTTCCCAGCTTCTCATTTCTGTGTCTCCCTTAGGGCTGGGAATGTCAAATCGGCAAGGTGCAGGTAATGCAGACCATGTGGATCCAGGAGGACAAGCTCTGGGGGAGCATGCACCAGCCTGGATGGGAAGCAGGTGGAAATGTCCCACTGCAGTGGCTCACAGGCTTCTTCTAACAAGCTGTGTGGACAGCTTAACACTTACCATGTCTAGCTGCAGCTGCCACAGTCCTACCTGCAATCATGGCCTAACTGGGCTCCTCAGTAGACCTGGTTAGGGGCTGATATCGTCCTGATATTTTCCTGTCCCTGGGTTATGAGGAGTCTGGGCTGCTTCCCTTCCCCCCTGCTGCCTCTCCATTCCCTTTGCAGCCTCATCAGGTAGCTGAAAGGCAGCAGAGTAGCCGGTGTTTTGGCCTCAGTTGTTTCTTGATAAGACACTGATCCTCTGGGCACCATACAAAGGTGCCACAGTCACAGATGAGCATCCTCTTCAACATGGATGTGGTAGGTGGCCAATGCTCTCAACACATGCATGGAAAGTCTATGCAGGACAATTGGAAATTCCCACTCTGAGTGTAGGTGACACACTCGGTGTGACAGAAGTCAACTTCTGTTCTCTTGGATTTGTATTCCTCATTTTAGGCAAGGAGATTTCAGTAATAGAGCACCTGGCAGTTCTTTGCCACAGATAAAGACCTATTTACAGAGGACAGGAATTGTGCTCCCTTCTTGTGCACTTTCAAAACAGAGAAATATTTCCTGCAGTATGATAGCAATCCTGCCAATCTGGAATAATCATTTTTATAGTGAAAATTAGTTGATAGTGGTTCTCCAGCTATGGAGTTGGCTTCCTTGTGCTTTCCACCTGTTTATCTGACTTCTGCACTGCAGTCAGTCCCTCTTCACCCCTGCTGGCATGAAGAGAAGTGGCTGTCTCCATTTTAGCTCAGCCATGAACCTTTCACTTTGCTTTGATGAGAAGTTATGATTTTCAGAGAGTGGGGGGTTGGCATATGCACTTGGCAGAGGGAAGTTTCTTTCCTTCCCCTCCTTTTCCCCCTTTCTTCCTTGAGATGATTTTTTTGTGCCTCTCTTAAAAACAGCTTTTTGTTTACTCACAGCATTTACTCTCATCCCTTCTTCTTTAAGTTGCAACTCTTCTTTCTTCTTTGTGAGTCTTCAATGCCATGATTTCCTAAAATATCCAAGGAGAACCTCTGAGTTACACAGGAAGGGAGACATTTGGCCCCTTAATATAAAATAAACAAAAATGCAGAGAAAACCTTTTATTATCATGAAGGAACAGCAACAGCTACTTCAAAATGAAAACCCTAAAGAAATGTTTTCACTTAATGGTAGACCTTTTAAGGACAAGATGATGCTTTTCTGCTGTGGATTCCTCCAGAAATTTCTCCCAGAAGCCAGATTAGTTGCTATTGATTTCCCAGCGCTCCTGAGAGGCTGTGGTGGCAGCAGGCAAAAACCTGAATGAGCTCAGCCCCTTCCCTACCCAACCTGAGGGGAGACACAGCCTCTCATCACCAGGGCTTCGGGTCACTGCCTCTCACCAGAGCTTCATCGCTGGAGGAAAACCAAAAGGGGAAACAAAAGGTATCTGGACTTCGGTATTCTGGTAGTGGCCCTTACAGTGTTAAACAGGAGAGTGTGTACTTGAAACTCGTGGGTTTGTTTTAGTTCAGCTCATTAATCTAACTGAAGCATTGCTGGCTTCAGCCACTGTGAGGATTAAGTGGGGCAGCAAAACAAACGGAAGCCTGAATATCTGCCCAGGTTATCAGCACCTCCCTTCCACCAGCAAACACCCTGGGACTGGTCAATAAGGCGGGGGCCTAACCCCTACTCTATTGTCTGTTTTGTTACTGAAATTCCTCTTCAGGATTTTATTGTCCGGAATATTGACCAGGCAGACGTGAAATACACAGAAATAAGAATAAACCATTACCTGTGCTGTCAGCCAGAATTGAGGACAGACAGGATGGTTTCGCAGTTCATCCTGATGGTTCACTTTTTTGCTGTTATGTAAAGAATTGACAGTGCACCGTGACCTGAATAACACCATCTGTTGATAAAATGCAGGTGCTGCAATTTGCTGAAAAATGTTCCTGGTTATTTTACCCCTGGAGCTCAATGCTCACAAGCTTCCCTTCTTTCAAACTTACACTTTTATTTATTGGGAGGTGATTTTTAGAATGTGCTCTTCTTCTGAATGGCTTAATTCAGCTAGATTATGTTGACCCTGTTCATGTCTGATCCTCTGCACAATTAAAAGCTAAAGCTCAGACTTTGGGAAGATGATGTGCTTTTAAATCAGTGAACCTCTGCTAGTCTCCAAGACCTATAGAGATGTTGCAGAAGTAACTGTGTTCATACCAGGAGGGTTACACCCATGCAAAATAGACATTAACAACGGGGAAAACGGGGCTGCGCACTGACCAGGAATAATATCTGCTGACCCTCAGGGTGCAGTTTCCCATTTAGCCTTAATCTGATCTGACTGTGGGCTGCTGGTGAAAGGGTGGTTCTGCTCTTCCTGCCTGCTCCTAGCCATGCATTCCTGGCACCTCCCTTGCATCAAACTTGTGGTCCTAGAGACTACAGAACTAACTGACAGAAATTTTCTTCTTTTCTTCTTTTTTTTTTTTTAAAAAATTAGTTTTATCCCATATCGACACTCCAATCCAAATCACTCTGCCACAAGACCCCTAGGTACAATGCAGGAGATCATCAGATAAGCTGGCAACCTAGAGTTTGACTGGATTAAATATAATCAGCAAACAGCTCATCTGTCTTCAGTACCCATCCTTTACACTACAGCCTCTGGAGAACCACCCCTCTCTCCAACACATGCATTTGTGTAAAAGCATCAATGTAACAACACAACAGGAGTCCTTCAGAGTAGCCAGCATGTGAGCAAGGGCCCAATATCAGTCATGGGTCTCAGACTTCACCTGCGCTGTCCACAGCATTCAACTTGTCTGCATTTCTCGTGCTCTTCCTCCAGCTGTAGCTCCACCTGGCACCCAGTACGAAACAGAAAATGCACTGGGACACTTCCACAGGCTACTTCTTCAACTATTGTGGAAAAAAGAAATAAGTGCAATAGTTTTGATCCTGTCCTCTGCAGGTCTCTGGAAGTGGGGATGGCTGTGAGGATGACAGTGGTCTCATTGTTCCCCAGCTGGAATGCTCCTGCCTCAGCGCTACTGCTGCTTCCCCTTCTGAGCATTGCATTTGCACAGCAGCCCTACAGCATCAGCCATCCCATGGATGGCTGCCACCCTGCTCTCCTCGATGCAGTGCAAAGGGCTAATAGCTACAAGGTGGCCCCTGCAGGTGCAGAAGGGTTTCTGAAAAGGTAATGGCCAGGCAGGTGGACACACACAGGAGAGCCAAAATGATGGAAAGGGCTCTGAGTAGAAGACAGAGTGGTTTGGACACAAATGTCGTATTTCTAGCAGCTAGTTGCTTGAGATTTAGACAGTGCATTTTCCAAGGACCCCTGTGGGGGAAACTTATTTGTGAAGACAGGCTGGCAATTGTGACCCTTTGAAGTGTCTGCATGTTCTGTAAAGAAGAGACAGGCACACTTGGTAACACAGTTTACAAAGGGCAAACCCCAATGCAACAGCTCCTGGATGTCTTCCTCTGTCATTTTTATGCATACATCATCCATTTATATTCTTAAAATTCAGCCTCCGGTGTTTCACTTCTGACATGAGTTTCTTCCCAGCTTAATTCCCCTCTGGCTTCTAGGAGAGTGGGATGTGACCCCTCCTGACAATTGTTTAGTGAGTTATGCTCACCTTCCGGAGAACACAAACAAGCTGTTGGACTTCCTCCGTTCAACTTTAGCTCTGGTCCAGCTCCTTGCTGCGCTTACTCTGGCCTCACGCCAGTACAACTAAGATCAGCATCAGGCTTCTCAATTTCTGCTTTAAAAAGTGCCTATGTGATTTAGAGTTTGTGCTCTGTTTTAAAGAGAGACTTATGTGCAACTGTATTAAAAGACATGTAAATATTTAACCTCCTTGATTTCACTCAAAATGAAACATCTGACTGTTTTAAAGATCTAGTCTTAATAATTTGAGAAAGTCACTTGGATTTAAGTCTGTAAATAGTGATGTAATTTCTAAAAATAGGCCACTGCTCCAAAGGTGCCTAGATAATACCAACATTGCCCCTCCTGTCACACCCTAGCCAGCAGGTAGGAATTTGAAGACTACGATGAGAAAACCAGAAATAATTTCCATCTCACAACAGCCAGACCTGAATGCAATTATTGGTGAAACTGTAAACCCACCTTTCCAATAATATTTGGAAACCAAAATGAAGAATCCTCTTTGTTCATAGGAGCAGAAATCATATTCACATAACAAAGAAATTAGGTAAGAGGAAGTATATTGAGGAACTCAGGAAGTGAAAAGTCTTTCATTGCTATATTCTTGCAAGAGCTAATATAAAGCAACATGATTAGTTGATTCTTCCGCAGCTTCCTATTTCCATCACCAGACTACTTTAATATGTAAGGTACTGAACACTGTATTTTTCTGACGTTAATCTCAACGAACCTGACGCCTTGCAGTTTGTGTCCAACTGAGTCTCTGTGTACAGGTGTAGTATGGAAGATCTGGTGGAGATTAGACTTCAGAGATATCTTTTACTCTCCCTTCACCTTGCTCTCTTACTTTTTCATTTGCCTCAGCCACAGCATCTCTTTGTGGTGCTTTTATTTCTTGCATTTTCATCATTGTTTTTCAGCAACTGCTAATTGACCATGGGTTGAGAAGCCTATTGATGCATTACATCTGATCATCTCAGCTTTCAGAGAGGCTGACAACATTAAGGCCAAAATTCTGGACTGTTATTCATGAGTAAATTAATTTCACTTATAGGACCATTTTGATGCATGCAGCAGGGGTTGGCCAACTCACTTTCTTTTCTCTCAAAGGGAGAATTTAATTCTTCATACCTTCTCATGCCCACAGATTGTAGGAGTAAATACTTCTGTACCATGTCTGCTGTCATGCCCCTATGGAGGACACTGCCAAGACAGTTGTGATTAGGAGTGAACACTGCATGAATAAATTCAATTTTGCAACCCTGGCAGATGTTGAAAGTTAAGCAGCCTCATGACCCCAGCCATGACACATGCCAACTCAGAGAGACAATTTGGGAGGCTTGGGATCCCTCTCTGTGACACTGAACCCCACTGGGTAGAGGAGACCAGTGTGTGGCAGTGCCCTGCTAGCACACCTTGCTCTTGGCAGGGTGGAGACAGTTGTTCATTCAGGTCTTCATCAAGGAGAAGAGAAACCTTCAGACACTGTGCATGGTGGGGTGAGGATCCATCCCTTATGCACACACAAAGCTTGGGTTCAAAAGGACCAAGTTTGCCTTGAGTTTTCTGCACTGAGGTTAGTTTACACACAACATGTCTGCTTCTACTTCACTGTAGATATAGGCTGGACATTTCCCTGCAAGCTTCCATTCTTTATGCTGGCTGTAAACAATATGCTACCAGTATGGCTGTCCTTGCTAAGTCCTGTATGGAGCTCCATCCCCTGTCCACCTTCAGGAGCTTCCCAAGGGTGGGGGGGAGAGAAGTTTGCCTGGGGTGGGTGGCTTCAGCCGAAAAGTCCCTAGTGCAGAACTGAAGAGCAATCACCAGTGTTTCCATATGTGCCTATTTCTTCTCTGGAGAGCAATGGTTCAGTGCCAACAGTACAAGACATGACAATAATGGTCTCCTTTATTGTAAAAAAAACTGTCTAAGGTGATTTTTAATGAAAAGCATTTTCATTAAACATTGCAGTCAGAAGAGTGGAGGATGTTCTGCTTTATCTCAGGTTATTCCTTTTTCCCTTCACTTTAAAAAAAGAGAATGGAGGGATGGACAGGAGACCTGGAGCTGGAGGTGATGAAGAAGGTGAACAGAAATGTTTTCAAAGGGAAATTTTCTATTTAGCTTTCTTCACCGTATTTAGCAAAACATTTGCATATTTCAAGTGGAAACACAAATTGAAAAGGCCAGGCAATGTCCTCAGCGGAGATGAACTGGCTCTGTGACGGTCTGTCTCCGTAGGTAGGGACCCAGCCTGGCAGTGGCAGCACATCTGCTCCCACACCCACCTCGCTCGTGGGAGAGAGCGCATCCCAGACTGGTTTGGTCTGTGGAGGAAAGGTAGCACAGGGACCTTTACACTGATCGCTGTCTTCTTTCAAGCATCTCCATATCTGGGTTATTAATTTCAGCCAAGCTACTTCTCATTTATGCTGATCTGAGAGGGGTAGGATGTCCCAAATATATGGGACCAGACTCCCATGGGCATAGACTCATCTTAGTTGCATTCAAGTCAAGCAGGGATGGGGTCTGGCCTGTGTATGAGGAGGAGAAAGAGGGCAACTGGGCTAAAAGCTGCAAGGACATTGTAAAAATTAAAGCAGTGGTTAAAACTCGCCAGGTAGAACTGCTTCCTCTGCTTGCAGAACTGCAAATGAGGCACCACTCTGTTGTTCTGCACTGCGAACAGGGAGACAATGAAATACCACACACAACCCCCTTTGAAAGTTTAATAAAGACCTTGGTGTGTAAGAAGAGCCAAGCTGATGTGAGGGGTCCCCTGCTAGCCAGTCACCTGTTCCTCCAGCCAGCAGGCCCAGGTAGTGTTGGTGGATGCTAATCACAGGGTATTGTGCAGCCACCTGGTACAGCGGTGGAGAAACCATTGTCCCTGCAGGCTGCTACCAGCTGATTTCACTTCACTTGTTTCACTGAGACCAACTTGACTGTATAACACTTTCTCAGTGTCCACTTTGAAACAGGATTACTCATTCAGATGGCAGAAGTCATTTGAAATGATGTGTTTCATCGCATTCATCCTGTTTGGACTACTTCTAGTCAGGAATTTCACCTGGCAGAATCTGAGGAGAAAACTGTTCCAGCTCAACGCAGGAGTGCAGTGACTGGCATGGCTAAGCCAGCAGCATTGATCTTTGCTGAGTCCTGGTACTCCTGCCCCAGGTGCCACCTGGCTGCGTAGCACCTTCTGTCTGCAGAGAGAAGATCCTTTTGAAGCAAAATATCTGCAACGTGAGATCAAATCACTTGCCTTGAAAACCTGATACTCCCTTTCCAGCAATGGCTAGTGATGCTTCAGGAAAACATCTCCATTAAGTCTCCCCCTTTGCCACAAACCAAACAACTGGCTGTATATGAAGGTGGTATGAGCTACTCTCTTGGCCTCTGGCCTTGGTGAGCCTCTGTGGTGCAGTGGCATTGGTGAGACAGGTGGGAGCTGACCTAGCATACCCAGCCAGTGCCACAATGCTGTGCCAGACCAGGTACAACAGGAGTCCTGTATCCCAAAGCTAATCAGACCTGTTCCTGAAGTGAGACATTTTATCGTCACATTTTATCAGCCTTATCTTCACTGGCTTAGCTACTGCACAAGTGTTACGACTTTCTCATTATATTTTGGTACTTTCATTTTGGGTGCCAGCTGAAATCGGGCAGTATGGTGGTGGGTAGAAACATATAAACCCCAGCATCTTTAAACTGAGAGTCTGAAAATGGGAGAGGTGTCAAGTCAGGTTAATTTTACAGCCTATTGATGTTGGCAGCATTGCTCTTGTTATTCCCAGAGCCATGCACCTTTTCTCTGACCTCACCGACGATGCTCAGCTACTTGCAAGGAAGTAAACAAAAGGGACTCATGGGGACTTTGGTTCCATAGAAACAGCAGGGAAAATGTCCATGCGTGCCAAGTGGAAAAGGACTAAATCAGTGGGGAAGGAAATTTTATTGTCACAAGTTCAAAGGGGATGTTACAAACAAGACAGTGGTGGAAAAAAAGAAAATAATAAAAAAAAAGGAACACTTTGGAAATCAGTCCCTGAAGTCAGATCACAAAATACTGCTAATGAAGCTTTGCCTTAGAGCAGTTGTCAAATATGATGTGGTATTTACATCAACAGTGACTCCGGCAGCATTTACTGTTTCCTCTTTAAACACAGCAGGACACTGCCTGCCCTCAGAGATCTGTGGATCCTAATCCTGCAAATGGATGGATGGACCCAGGGCTGGTGGATGGATGAGAAAACAATGCACAAGGCAAGGGGATGGGAGATCATGCAGACCAGTAACCACGGGTTTGCGTCAGTTAGTGCTTGGTGCAAGGGAAACAAGCCCCAAGACATTTCTGCACTGAGGGTGTCTGCAGCCAGGTAAAATGTGCTCCGGGTTCCTAGACTGACAGCTCTTGCAGAGTGGGGGATTCATTGTGGTCTGATCCAGGCTGGTGTGGTGCCAGTAGTGCCTTGGGGCTGGGGTGGGATTGCTTTAAGCTGTGCCATCTGGCCACAGTCCCTGGGGCCACCCCAACTGGGGCATGCTGGAGGGGAGCAGGCGCTGCCAATGCCCCTTTCCACTCTTGTCAGTGGTGGGAGGGATGGCATCAGGGCTGTCTGGCATGGCCCATAGAGAGTCCAGGGTGGGGTTCCCCTGGGACACAGCAGGCATGAGTGTCCAGTCAGTATATCATATCCTAGCAGTGGCAACATTCACATAACGCAGATTTGTAAAGAGGAGATAATATCCAGAGGTTTGACAGGGGAAATACCTGAAGACTGTGATGAATTTCACTGCAAGCCAAGTACAAACATGACTTTACGACTCTGAGAAGGAGATTTAGGGTTACAAATGCAGGGGGATGGTATAACCTGGCCACTGGATCATTCTTTTATTTACCATTTCCTCCTCTAGTTGTGGAAGACCTTCATAAATGTGGGAGCAGCCTGACCCTGTATTTCACAACACAAACTGGTCACTGCATTCAAGTGCCACTGACAGCAATGGTTGCATGCATGTACTTGTTACTGTACACTTCATGAAGGCTGAAAAAGGTGGTTTTCATGCCCCTCATTTTCCTGAGATCTTGAAAGGTGACAGAGCAAATTACTGTGAACAAGATGGCAATCCTTGGGTAGGCTGTGCCCTCCAGTTTGTGGAATAGCATTGATCTGGGTACATCCTTCCTCCAAGGAGTCCTGAGCTCTTCACACCCTGATGGAGCAGTGACACACGTTACTCAAGGGATCAGCAGAGAAACAAAATGCAAGGTCCCTGCCTCTCCTGTTGCCATGTAATTGCCAGTGCTCATCTGAGCTAGCCTGGAGAAGGCTTTTTAAACAGTAATTAATTTTGGTAAAGCTTTCAGGCTATGTTGCTCAAGCTTGCATCACTGGTGGCAGGCTACAGAATCTGTAAGTGCCTTAATCTAGACTCTGACATAAAACTTACAGTTGATCATCTTTGAGTTGGTTTAAGAGTCATGGTGCTGAGGTTTGCAGCATACTGCAGCAGGTCTGAGTCACAGCAGCTGACTGTCTTCACAAGGTGAAATTCCACTGAAAGCATCTGCATTCCTGTAAAGCTGTAGGCTGGTCTCATACTCTGCTTGGAGGTTGCTCCTCCTTGCATATGGGCAAATGCACGTGGACAGACAGAGAGGGCACAGGAGTAACTTTATCAGCTCCTATTGACCATGGGGTTCAAAGATCTGTAATTTGGGGCTATGCACTCTGAAAGTGGGAGGATATTTTCCAAATTATGCATGCCAAATTCACTCTTCCCTCACCCTCAGTGCAGCATGCATGGCTGAGCTTGTTATCTTTGCCTCTCAGATGATTACTTGTTCACATTACTCAATGAAACTTTGTGGCATCCTAGCACTCTCCATAAGGATCTCTAAGAGTCTCTACCACAGTGTCAATAGCACAGGCATGTACTCTGCGCTGCTAGACTCTTGGAAAGCTGTTTTAACAGGTTTCTGCTTTCAATTAGCAAGTAAACTCCTTGGGGCACGAGTCTGGCTTCCTGTCAGTCCTGGCAGGCACACTGGTACTTTCTAAGCAAACCATCCTTGTCTTCATCTTCCTACTCAGGTTGGCAAAAATCCAAAGGTAGCTCAGATTTTAGCCACCCCAAATTCTCCATCTGAAAGGGTTGTAAGATGTTGTTGTCTGGGGCTGGTCTTACAAAGAGAGGAATCCTGCACACTACCTTCAGGTCCAGTTCCCATGTCACTTAGCATTTTTTTGTCGCTCAGCAGTGCAAACAAGACATGAGCAAGACGTAAATCACACCTGTATGAGCATCACTTGGCTAGGCTTCTCCCCAACTTCTCCAGCTCACTGGGTTTTTGATTCAGTGAAGTCTCTTGGTGCTTGCTAGAGCTTTAGCCAATTCAGAACTTGCCTGCTGGAATTTTGACCCCTCCCATCCCCATGTGTTTGTTTGAAGAGGTATCCCTTTTT
>NW_008666834.1:0-342 GCF_000695815.1 Acanthisitta chloris | reverse complement strand
ATGAGGGGACATGGGATGGAGGTGGGACCGAGGGGACATGGGATGGAGCTGAAGCTGCTGAGGATGAGGAGCTGAGGGATGACGTGGGGAGAAGGGAGGGTTCCCCCAGCTGTGCCCTGTCCCTGAGCTGTCCCTGTGTCCCCAGATGAACTTCATCGCTGCTGCCTTCCACGACGGCGTGCTGCTCTACGCCCAGGCCGTCAACGAGACGCTGGAGCGCGGCGGCTCCATCACCAACGCCTCTGCCATCACCCGCCAGATGTGGAACAGAACCTTCTACGGTGAGCCCCGGCCCCATCCCATCCTCATCCTTGTCCTCATCCCTGTGTCCATCCCCATCCC
>NW_008666833.1:0-16857 GCF_000695815.1 Acanthisitta chloris | reverse complement strand
CGGGCGGAGCTCCCCCGGGTCCCGCCCAGCGCCCCCTGCCGGCCGAGGAAACCAACTGCACAGCACAGGGGCAAAGCGTCTCCAGCGCATCCTCCTGGGCCAGAGAGAACCTTCCCAGCCTCACAGTGTGAGTGAAAGGACATCACCGGTTGGTAACTGTGTCTCCAGGGGAAAATCAGTGAACGGCCACTACCAGCCACGCATGGGAAACGCGAAATCAATACCACTGTCATACCAAGGGGACTTTTCTGGGATTTAGGCAACCGCACAAAGAAGCGGCTCCAGCCAAGAGCCCTCGCAGAGCAGAGAGCATCCCTTGGTCTGCCTGCGAGGATTACACGGAGACATCAGCAGGGACTGCACTGAGTACCTGTGTGGGGCACTGTGGCACAAAAGAGACACATATGTGACTGAGTTGGATGTGCTAGGACTCCCCAGTAGCTGTCAGCTCTCTTCTACGCTGGCGTGGACGCTTGGTTCAGGCTCACCTGGCTCTGTTGCCTCCCCCCAGTGGCTTCTTCTTCGTCCTTGCCTGTTTCTGGGGCACCACACTTGATCTGCAGGTCGAGAGGGAGCCTTTGGAAACCAGACAGGCTGGTGACTCACCTATTCTGGGATCTCATATTTTGTAGTCAGCATCCAGTTTTCTTCTCCCCTGCTGTCACACACAAGTTAATTCTACCCTCTGTTTCCATAATCACTGTGTCTCTTCGTCCTATAAACACAGGAACTTGGCAGCAGTTCTTGGAGACAAGAACAGTAGTTACTAACATAGGAAGGATAATGCCAACAATGAGGCATTATTTTCAAGAAACTACAACAGTCACAGCCTGAGTGTCCAGGCTGCACACTGGACAGACACTTCAACTATTCAAACCCAATTCTTAGCTTCAGCAAGAAATCTCTCCATAGGAAGTCAGATAGAGGGAGCAGTGTAAGTTGAATTTTATTAGACAGAGGTGAATTTGATACATGTTACTCCTTAATTTTCCATTCTTCTTGTTCAGACGTGTTGAGTGTACAGGTTTCCCATTTTTTAGTCAAGAAAGAAAAACACATTGCACAAAGCAGCTGCATTCAACGATACAACAAGATACGTTATCATTATTCACTTGAAGACTAGAAACGTACCCAGAAAATTTTCAATCGTTCAGTATGCTAAAATATAGATAAAAAGAGTTACTTAGTGTTTAATGGTAAAATACATTAAAAAAATTCAGGCAAATCTAGAATGAAAACTAGTGACTTTCTTCAGTATGGCACCACTCTATTGTTTCAATATAAATTTGTAAAAGGCACCACACATTAAAACTGTAAAGCAAAGGAGAAAACAAAACCAAGCAAATTTCCATGATCTTCTTTCTGTACAAATACATATATATCTTAAGGCAGGTGTTTTTATGTGCAAAATACAAGTATACAGGTAAAACCAATGTTGGTACCATATATTCTCACTTCTTTTAGCTGTAAGGTTAGTGTCCAAATGTACAGTACAATGAAAACACTTTTCTCTAACAGAGCTCAAAATAGAAGGCAGGCTGGAAATATGGCCCTGATCACAATTAGGTTTTAAATCTGACGAGCTTTTCTGTAGACCCCTTAAAACATATACAAACAGTCATTCTCTTTTTCTTTTTGTCTCTTCCTTCAAAAAGGTCCATATCAACTTGTTCACTATGTCAGGTTGATCCTGCTGGAGCCAATGACTGGCTTCAGACAAAATAGTTAATCTGAAATGATTTTTAACATAAATCCTTGTAATTTCTGCCATCTCAACTTCCATAAATGCATCTCTTTCTCCCCATAACAGCAGGGTTGGCATGATGACTTCATGGTGCTGCAGAGGCAGGCAGCTTTAAAAACAAAACACACTCAGTTAGGTCTTATTTTAACAAAACCTCACCAAGACATATTTCAGTGAACCAAGCTTTTGAAACCAATGCAGTCAATCTCATTGCAAACCTTCTAGGTTTCAAGGTATCTTTTGCAATACCAAGGAAACACCGTGAGTCAAAGCTCTCTAATTGTTTTTAAGGATGATGGAATTGTTAGAAGATACTTTTACTGTAGCATATCCCTAATCAGCAGTTGATTGCAAGAGGTCTCATTTTTGGAACACACATGATGCTTCAGCTCAGGAGCCCTGTAACCTTTGTAAAGGGAATGTGGAACAACATGGCCAGAATTTTGTAGGTCACTTGCTTTCCCTTGGTTGATGAATGCTATGTCAAGTCTCTGAACCTGCTTTATTTACTGCAAATAGGTTTTATTGAGATGAGATGTGATGCTTTGAATTGCATTTAGACTACAGTGTTGAAGGCATCTAGTATCTGAGTAGCCAAACTGTCTTACGGAAAAGTATTTGTTCAGGAAGTGGCAGGTGCTGTTGTCAGACACTAAGGAAGATACCAGCTAGAGCATTTCAGACCTACTCAAAAGTAAACACAATGTAGTACAGCTAAAAATAAAAATACTTGCAGAAGAAAGATATTGTGTAGAACACTGATATCTGAAATGCTAAACTGAATTCAGTTATATTCACTCCTCTGTGAAATTCATGCCAACATTCAGAGTGTCTCAGAGTTCCCTTCACAAAGCACTACAGTATGTTTTTGAAGGCCTTGGACTTACATACCTACATCTGTATGCAGTGAAAGAAAACTGTTCCGTAAAAATTTGCTTTTCATGGATTCATAATCTCTTTAAAACTGCAACACCACAACCCAGAGCTTTGGCAGACTAGAACATGTTTAAAGATAAATACATTATAGGACATTTGAAGAATACTTTGAAGAAAAGCCCTTAGAAAGCAAAATTATGCTAAATATTATACTACCACAATTATTTAAAATAGAGTATTTATTATTTTTATTCTCAAAGTGTTTGTATCTAAAGTATAGTGAAGGCAATGGCTGCTGTGCTATTTATACAAGGATGTGTTGGTGATGGATGAAAGTAGGTTATTTCAATCATCTCTTTGGAAATAACTTTTCAGAAAAAATAAGCTCTGAAGAATCAAACTCCAAGTGGGTAGTAATGAGTTGGAAACCTTTAACACATAGGTGATCAGTACCAGCCCACTGGGAGTTATGGTGAATACAAGACATTATCATCCAAGTGCTGTGTAATGACTTGTGTGAGAGAAAGGGAAGATTTCAATCCAATTTTCATGTTTAATGATTCACATCCCCTAAGTTGTGACCCTCAGAACTGGTGTCCAGAATTGAATGGGCTGAAGACTAATCTTTTCTTTCCAGTCCAAAGCCTCCTGCATTGAGGCTGATAGCACCTCAAATGAAATTCTCTGAGTTCAGTACAAGTATGCTTTCACTGGAAAAATAAAGCAAGCAATGCACAAATATAAACAGGCAAACACACATAGGAATTAATAGCTGTGAAGATATTTCTGATTAATAACTGATACTTTTCTTGAGCCTGAAAAGGCCTGAACCAGTAGTTTAAACATGGTCAACTCTTACATTTGTCTCCTCTGACTCCCACAGCAATTCGACTATCACAGGCATTTCAGTGTCACTGTCAGAGAAGCATCTGGTTAATGTGCACACTCAGTGATGCGAGGTGCTGTGGCAAATGTAACGAACAGGGCTCTGGGCGCTCACGCCTCTCCAGCTCCTCATTAGCCCTACCCTGGGGGCTCCTGCACAGCAGTTGAGGCCAGAGAGCTGTGCAGCCATGCAGCCCTTGGACATCCCAGCTGATGCTATCGACCGTTCCCTGCACAGCTTTAAATAAGTAGACTGTTACCAGCACAGTCATCGTGTTTTTATTCCCCACCGTCATCCATGCTTGGTGTTCTCTTCCTGCTTTCTCATTCCAGTCTCGTCTCTTAGCCTGTACAACACAGCACCTAGCTCAGATCCCTGTTTCCCTCACGGTATTTCCCTGCTGATCCTCAGTGATGGCATGGAAGGCACAGAAAGATCAATAAAGGTGGCACTAAATTTGAACAAGGGAGAATGGAAAGGTTATCTACTTGTCATCCATGCTTGGTGTTCTCTTCCTGCTTTCTCATTCCAGTCTCGTCTCTTAGCCTGTACAACACAGCACCTAGCTCAGATCCCTGTTTCCCTCACGGTATTTCCCTGCTGATCCTCAGTGATGGCATGGAAGGCACAGAAAGATCAATAAAGGTGGCACTAAATTTGAACAAGGGAGAATGGAAAGGTTATCTACTTGAAGCATCTACTGCTTTAGGGAAATGAAAGAAGAGAATTCTCATTCTAAAGAATACTGGGAAATTGGCCTTGTGTTGGAAAAGCATGCAGGACATTTATCATTGCTGAAGACTGAAGACAGCAAAGGAAAAAAGAATTCAATCCTGCTCTTCTTGGTATAATCCTTCAAGTTAGTGCTATGAGTCATAAGCTGAGTGCACACAGTTAAATACCTTCTGGCTCTGTTAAGTTTTTGGTAGGTGAGAGGCAGGTGTCAGTCTCTAAGGCCAAGCCAACTTCTTCCAGGATCATTAGAACTGTTAGAAAACTGCTTGAGAACATAAAAATTAATCTTGCAAAAATGTTTGCTATTATGATGCTATCTCTGTTTTACTCTGTGAAGTGAGTCTGATAAGACCAATACAGGAGCAAAAAAAACCCCAAACCAAGTTAGGGTTAGTTTAAGGTTTAGTTACAAAAAACCCTACCATACCATTTTAAAAAAATAAATAGCTTAAACACAATAAAACCATGTCAGACATAGTTTTGTAAAGTTACAAGTGAGGGTAACATGCTTGGATGCCATATAATCTAGTAATATATAATAATAAGCTCCTGATAGACATTATAATTGGTTAATACAAACTGTAATGTAAAAAATTATTTGATGCTAATTTTGTGAGTATTATTTAGAGATGCATTTTTGGGATTGCTGTGGGTGCTGTGAAAGGGTCTTTGCTTCATTGGATTCTGAAACAAAGATTTTCCTTATCTGCACTCTGGTTGTTTTGCAGTTTGTGTGGGCACCTCATACCACACACTTGGCCTCACACTGCTTTACCTGACCTGTGCCTGGCACCTGGTGAGGCTTCAGAAACACAACTGTGGTTTTCTCCCTCTACATCAGGAGCCACAGTAACATTTCTGCGCTCCAGGGGACTCTCTACAGTATTTTCCCTTGACAGAGAATGTTATACTGACCTGAAAATAGTTCTGTAATGGTTAATGGGTCCTGTTAATGCTCCAGGTTGTGAAAAGACGTAGAGATATGCTTCAATATCCTCTGCTGTTAATCTGCAGCCTTTCCTTCCAATTCCAGTGGCCTGGCTAGTAAATAAGCTTTTCAGAACCTACAAAAGGAAAATAAAAAGCTATTACATAAGATAGCTAGAAAATCTGATTTCATTCCTTCAATGGGGCCCATCTTTCTAAAATCCATTTATACATATTTATAAATCTATTTATGTTCAGAGTATAATGAATGGTTCAAATGGATTTTTTGAGAGTTATGTGTAAAGCACATGGTAAACATATTTCTAATACGACTTCAGAAAAATCAAATACAGACCAATACTAGTATTATCAAGTTACTGAGTTCTGCTCCCTGTCAAAGGCCAGCACAGGCACATACTTATTTTTTGGGATGGACCCCAGAAGGTGACAGGGCAGGAAGGAGGATGATTTGTGACCCCCCAGGCTGGCTGTGCTGTGCACTGGGCTGTACTCATGTAGGAGGATATATGCCTGCAGCTGCTTTGTCCCTTTCTAAATGCCTGTGCTTACACTTTAAGGTTATTCAAGGTGTTGGCCCTGGTTCCTTGAGCAGAATTAATCACCTGCCTGAATTTGATGCCCAGACTCCTTGCCCCATAGCAGGCTCTGAGGGATAAAAGTATCTCCCACTGCCCACAGGAGCTTCAGATAAGCCATCAGGAGTTCCCTGGGCACCAACTGTGTCCCACTGGCATGGGCACAAGCAAAAGCAGCTGACTCTCTAGGTGGAGTAATGCACTGCAGTGTTGGAGGTTAAAAGTATGTACCTGAACACCTCCCAGAAATGCAAAAGTGAGAGTTAATCTCAGAGACTCTATGTGCTTATATCCTACTTTAAATAAAGCTGAAGAAGAACAATCAGAAAGCTCCATGTTTTTTCCAGTAATTGTAACTACATCAGAAGGGATCAATGTAGGTGGCAATTCTTCCATTACTCACAGTTAAATATATAAACAAGAGCATTCATTTTGCTCACCTTGAAATCATTTAGTGTAAACATGAATTCAGGAAACCATGGCATTTGGAAAAAGAAGTAGTAACCAGATTTAATCAATTGTGATGGATGTCGTAGAATGTATTCTGAAACAAAAATGCCCATGAATTAAAAATGAAAACTGATGACTCAAACAAAATTACTGTTAATATTACTATCTTTTTAAACTTAAAGGAATGTTTTAAAAATATTACATTAAAGCATGCTATGTGGCAAAAGATGATTATTGTTTCAGGAGTAAATATATGATGTGGCCATTAAAACATACTTCTTTTATAAATGCTAATAGAAACAGCCACCAAAACAAAAGTTGCCCTAAGATTAGGTGACAACAGTGACATTGGAGAGTTCAATCACATGACAGGTTTTCACTTAGAGATCTGTGTAGCTAGTCCAAAGCATTTTTTTCCAGCTGTGGAATAAAGGGCATAAACACAAGTCTGTAAGCCTTCCTCTCATCAGTGCTGTGATGCATAGAAATCTGCAGATGATGAACTGCTGACATTCTAATGACTGCATCACTCCTGTTCACAGAGGTACAGAATTTTTCTAACAGTTGTCTTCTTGGCAATTTCAAGAACCATAATCAAGGTTACACAGAGTCACTTTTTAAAGACATTGGAGCATATATAACAAAAGAAAATGATATAGACTTTTTTTTAACTGTAAATTTGTGTCTCCAGTGAATTGCAAGAGTCAACACCGACATTCAAATATATAACTTCCTCAAAGCATGCACAGAATGTGTGCAGTTATTAGGAAGTCTAGAACTTATCCTTCAAAGGTACAAATTCAGGAAGGCAAGACTGCATTCCCAACACAGCAGATCTCTCGGAAATAGTAATTCTGACAGTGAATAAAAATGGGGTTTATAACAATGCAAATTGAAGTTTCAGCTATCTTCTAAACTTTCACATTTTATACATTCCTAAATTGCATTACCTGTTGTATTTTTCCTTGAAGGACCATCAGCAGCACTGCTCAATTTACTTTTCTGCACAATTTATTATAAACTGTATTTTCATTTAATCCACAGTAGAACAAATTTGATCTAGGGAGACTTTATCAAGCTACAGAACAGATTTCATACTTTAATAAATACGTAAACAAATATTATAATAACATTGTAACTGTCTTCTCTAGAGCCTGGGTCCTGCTCTCAGTGAAAATACTGCACAGCTCCTGCTTGCTCAGGTGGTGAACAGACCTTTCCTTAGGTAAGTGTGGCTTAACTACCTGGCAAAATGTTCTTTAGCGTCTTAGAAAGGTGCCCAAGAACACTGTGAGAACAACATGTGTGGATGTTTCTGATTCCATGGTGGTGTAAGGTCAGATTCAACTGAAAAGAAAAAGCTGCACTGAATAGTCTCTTAACTATTTCTGAGGAAATGGGTGACTTTGAAATGGAAATAGGGTAAGGTCAGCAACTGAGAAACTAAAATCCGTGAGATACTACTTTCATTTTCATTACTGAATGTTGATATAATCCCTATGAAATGTTTTGTAATTCTGGGTAGTAGACATGCTCAGTCTATCACACAACCAATTCTGCTAGTGCACCTAAGTCCTTGTTTCAGCTCACTACTAGTACATTCCTGAGCATTTAGTAAGCAGCCTGGAAAGGCTGTCTTGTTCCAGTGAATATTGTACCAAATCATAAACTGTCACTTGTCACCTAAATCAGGATTTAATTCTACCATCTGATTCACACTTATACAAAGGCTAGTTTATGCAGATTTAATAATGCAGTGAGGCTTCAACCAAGGTGTAATACAATACATACCCCTCTTCAGGGAATTCTATTCTGCCAAAGTGGAATAAACCAGATTCATGCGTATGAAAATTATGTTTGTGGACCTTCAAGGATTAAGAAAAACATTGATAACTTTTGTTGCAAGCACTCTCACTTCCTACAATAATTTCCAAAAGTCAATACTTGATACCTTACTGCTTCATAAAATACAGTCCAGACTGTGAGAGGCATGGAGTGCTGGTAGATTATCTACTGAACATCCAAAGGGACAAGCTGTTGGTTCTCAGACCAAACACAATCACATTGAAAATGCAGATACCCTAAATTAACAAAGACTACTATAAAACTCACCTGTAAATACAGAAGGATGAGGAAAATTAACCACAATCAGCTTAGTCACCATTTCAGGGTAACATATAGCCACTAACCAAGCGATCATTCCTCCCCAGTCATGGCCAATCAACACACACTTGTTGTATCCTACCACATAAACACAGATTTTATTTCAGTGGAATTAGGTCCCATGGAAATTATCACATACAATAAAATCATGATTGGGACAAATATGTGGTTCAGAACATTCATTAATGTAATTTTAGTACTGCACTGCTTCCATTACTAATGGTCAGAAACAACAGTGCACTGCTATAGTTCAAAAATTTACAAATACTTAAAGTTATTTAATTGGACTTTAATTACACTTTAACTCTACTACGTCCACATCAGCCTGAAGTCACTCAGTATCCAGCCAGCCACCCTGTCCACATCTTGGCCAATGCAGGGGCAGATACACAGTTCAACTTGCAGTCATTATAATGCACATACATTTGTCATGTTTAGGGAGTTTGGAGTTTAAAACTGCAGACAAAAACACTGAGCATTTTCCTGAGCTCCCCTTGAACAAAACTAATCCTAATGATTTTCTCTGAATATAAGAGGTTATCTAAGCACTCAACACCATCATTATGCAAAACGTGGCCATTATACTTAATAGACGTATATACAGCATATATATACACACCCATTTATATACTCAGCAGGCCTGGAGCTTTTCTCCATAGGCTGCTTTGATGGCAATTTTTAAAGTTCCCAGCATTCACATATTTATTCTTCCATCAATAACAATGGTATTTTAACAGCAATAAAAGGGGCATGGAGGGATAACAACCGAGTTTTTGAAAGCCTAACCATTCCTTCTGTAACCACAGCTGGAACACATCCTGTAGTGTCAGATACCATCACCCTCCTCACTGAGGATTGGAATGTTGAGCATATACACTACAAATGAAACATATAAAAGCCAAGATGCTTAGAGTTCTGACATAAATTTGAACACAGTTGTCAAAGCACCCTATAAACCCTCTTGAACAGAAATCATCTGGAGCACTTTTGATATAATCAGGTTCTCCAAAAGAATTTAACTTGGGGTTAGAACAAACAAAGATAACAAGCCTTTGAAATACTTTTTCTGAAAATTTTTAAATCCCTATGAAATTGAATTATGCCAAGGCCACTTCTCAAGCATAGCCATGGCATTACCATGGAGATGAACACAACCAGCAAAGGTTGGAAAATGCAAACACAGTGTGGGGACTGCCTGCCCAATCTTCTGACAATATTCAGACATCACTAACAAAGCAAATCCTAAATTCAAACCCTCAGAACTGGAATTACTGCTTTACTACGTCTCCATATGAAATGCAGTACGTGGTTTCACTATCTCTAAAGTATCCAGGGAATTAAAATGATTCACAGAATGACAGTCTAATCCCTTGGGTTGCTATTGGTATGGAAGGGAAATACCCTTCATTCAGCAGGTGTGACGATGTATCGCCTGAACAGCAATGCTTCAAACCTGTACTGAGGGGCAAATTTTGCAGGCTCACTTCAACTCTAAACCATTACACTGTGCATCTCCCACAGGGAGCAGCATGTCCCTTGTTCTCCCTTCTGTTCTTCTCACTGCTGTGTAAGACAGAGTGATTCAGCTCTTGAGAACTGACTACTGTGCAGAAGTAGTATTTTGGGAGGGTTTGTTGCTCATTTTTTAATAGAGCAGATGTGCTTTTATAATTTTTATAAAGCCCACAGTATTTATTCTGTCTTGTTTGTACCAGAAAAAGTCCCCTGATTTAAATTCTATGGCCTGTGAGTGCTATTAAAATATAATTCAGAACCTTATCCACTGAGTGCAAGAACAGGAAGTCAGGAACAAAGACCTTCTTAGGGAAAAAGACCACAGGTTTGTACTGCACATAGGAAAGGGTTGGTTTTAAAGTCATGATGGAAAAGGCATCTTTACATATTGTTTATACTGACATACACATCATAATTAGAAAATAACCCTTTTTCATTTATAATAGTCCATAAAATATAAGTATCCTTAGATTTGTATCTACATTTATCTGTGATGTGTATGTATCAAAAAGACTGCAATTAAAAACAACAATGCTAGGTCTTTATCTCTTTTTTCCCCCCAGAAAACCAAGTCATTTATGAGCCAAGTACGTTGTCTTCTATTAACGCACCTAGACATTCCAAAATATCCTTTATGTCTGCTATCAGGCAATCTAACTTGTAATTTTCCTTGTGAGAAGGAGCATCTGTTTCTCCATAACCTCTCAAATCCAGGGCCACCACTCGATATTCACTCTTAAATTCCCGCAACTGATGGCGCCAAGAATACCTAACAAAGGGGAAAAAAGTTGGAGTTACAAGGTCAAGCAGTATGATACCAAAATGCACTCAATGCTTTTGCACCCAAAGAACTGAGGGTAAACTCGCACAGCTTTGTTTGCAATGAGATTCCTTTTCTTTTCTGTGGGGCACTGATAGTCCTTTGTGGCTGCAGTAGTTTCGTTCTCCCTTCTGGAATTCCCCAGTAAGGAAGTGCAGCTGCAGGCAAGGGGGCATGGCCAGAGCAGGGGTGTTTCAACAGCTCCTGGAGCCTGGCACAACCCCTTTGCTGCAAAGGATGCAGGCATAACCCAGAGCACAGAGAGGACTATTCTGTTTCATCCTTGGAGCCATAGTATCATCAAAAAGTAAGGTGTGAAAAGCTTTCTCTTTTCCCTGGTCACACACACACATTTTGATGGAGCAGAGAAGCATGCCTCAAGGCATGGTTGATTTTTTTTCAGTTCAGAAAAAGAATGTCAGATAATTCACACACTAAATAAACCAAAGGAAGAAATTCAATGAATAACAAATGAACTTGGTGAAAATTATAGGATTTATATAATTTATATTATAGAGACACTTTCATCTGTGTCTCTGTACTCCCAGAACTGTTCCAGAAGGAGCTCTCTCAATGCGTTGGTACTACACAAATTATTTCATTCCTTGTGTTTCTATGGAAAAGAGGAGGGATAGCATTACAACATTAAAAGACATGTAAAATTAGGAACTCGGGCCAAGGCCCGGGCTATTCCTCATTCTGTAATAGTATGTAGTGACTAGATGTGTTATGAAACAAAAATAACAAGAAAACGGTGGGTCTCATCCTGCAAGAACTACCTGCCCTTTGGCTGTTAGTGAAACCAAATGAATTTCAGAATAGCCAGTACCAAGACAGACATGGCTTTATCTTACACTGTAATAGCAAGATGTATGAAAAACATGATCCTTCTAGGCATATATAACAGTGGCTGCTAGGGTCTGGCTTTTCCTTCTGCTTTTTTCAACAGTCTCAGATAAAGGATATGTAGCATTTGGATCATCAGTGCCTGTAAGTGATGCACAGAATTCTAGCTTAATCCAAACAGTGTCTGTATCAGACCATTGGCTCTTTTCGCTTCAGCTTTGCCTCCAGCCCATTAGGGGCTTTGAACATATATTACAGTAACACTCAATGATATGAATCTGTATTCATATGTACAATACAGTCAGAGCATTTTCATTTCGGTGCCACATAATGCAAATACAAGAGTTAGCTGAGATCTCCAGGAATGAATTTTTTAAAGGCATTATATAATGACTTGGAAGCTGAATTTGCCATGGTAACTGTTGCAGCTATTCTATATACTTCAGTGAGGAGAAACAGCCAGGCCCATAAATAAATAAATAAACCATTTTTGTTTTCAGAAAATGTCTACTTGCTATCCTCATCTTCTGGTTTCACAACAATCCATCAGTCACCAAATGTCTGACCTACCAAATGGGCAGGTTTTATAGTCAGAGAAATCCTTTTATCACATACAATATGTAACTACTGGACAACTGCTTTGGAAGCAGAATCTGGAAACATTGTGAATGCTTTCATGTTCATAAGGTTGAATCATGGAAACTATTTTGAGACTTTCTGATCACATCATTTCTAAAAGGCAATTTGTACAAAATTTAGCAGCTCGCACACACATCCTGGAGGTACCCAGCTGTCTCGGAACATTATGCCCAATTTCAAGTGTTTTATTATTGCCTTTACTCAACATTGGTATTGATTTTCAAGTTCTTATGCATCTAAAGCACTTAATGGCTCTGATGCATTATATTCTTAAGTGATCTTTTATCTTCAGACATTCTCTATGATTCACTAAGGTCAGTATTGTCTGGTTATATTCATCTTATTTATAACCTTGAGACATTTAAAGGCAGGGGATTTGTTACAATTAAGAACTGTAACTGTGGATCATATCCTTTATATTTTCCTAGAAAAATGCTACAAATTTGATGCTGCTTTAAGTATCTCTTCAACTGTGGTTATTTTATCTTGTTCCCTCAGAACAATCACTGCATAAAAAATTCTTCACTGATGGAATGAACAACCCAACACAAGCATTGGTAGCATGACTGTTTTACAGCCTATCAGCCTGTAGTCTTCTTTATATAAACAGTGCTATAAACTATGCTATTACTGGTCCCAGTGACCTATATAACAGGTTTTTATTCCTCACTTATGAATGATCAGATAATACAATATATTAGCTGCCACTTATAGCATGACTCACCATTCTCAACTGCAAGAATAGCTTTCTGCTTTTTGAAAATAATACAGTGGATCTCAACAGAATATGTATATAAAATGCTAATTTTCCCATTACTATTCCCCCTGGAGGGGAAATCAGCTGAAGTCTTGTTGCTTTACTGTGTTAGAATATGCTTTATATAAGGTATGCATAATGTCTGCATAGAATATGTATCCCCATCTAATGTCCTTTCAATCAAAGTTTACAGTTTTAATAATTTTAGATGTCAGTTTATTATTAGAACAATCTACTTCTTTGAAAATTTATCTTAAAAACGTGACTCTCTACCTTCACCCTCAAGGTCGTGACTATCTGTAGGAAATTGCTAAGGGAAGAGAATTGACCTCTCTTTTACCTGGGTCAGTTTATCATGGTATGACCTGAGTCCAGCTTGAAAGATCACAATTCCAACAGTGGACCCAAGATCCATATCTGAGTTTAGAAAGGAAAAGGATCATTTAACTCGCTGAATTACTGGCATTAGCACTTCCCTTATTCCCTTTTTGTTCTTTTCCCTGCGAGTTGTGTGAGCCATGCTTCGCTGGTTAAACCTGACAATGACAGCCTGAGCAATTTGGTTAAATCATTAGACACATGACTGCTTTTCATTGTTATAAACAAACACTTAGGATTGGGTTGGATTCATCATTCATCTTGTGATGAACTAATAATAGAACCTTTTTCCCTGAGTAGCATTCTGAAATTAGGCTGCACAATAGCCTATAGGACTCATAGTTCTTCTTCCCCTCCACCAGTTAAAAATTAATATATAGTATTTTTAATAACTGCAACAATCCATATTGCACTTAGCATATAATGAATCCTTATTTTAACACCCTCTGCCGTAATTCATAAGTTTAGCCATATAGTATGAGTGCTATCCAAACAGGAAATTTATTAAAAATGAGCAGTTCCTCCCCCAAAGTCAGAAGAAAATGTACATACCTGGGGGAAAATGGATTGACAATGCAAAAAAAGGTGGTTGGTTTGTGTTAGTGTGCAGGAACATTTTGCAGATGCTGCAGTTAAAAATGCTTCAGTGGTCTTTTGTCTAGTAAAACCTCATGCCATGAGTAAATACTCATAAATACTCATAACAGATCGCACTGAGAATACTTAAGCTGAGACGTTCACTCTCAGGTATCTTATGCGGCCTCTTTTATACAAGAAAAGCACGTAGGGAGTTTTACCAGAATTCTGGAAAGCCATGAAGCAGCAGCATGAGTGGTTTGCCCCTTTCTCCAGCAGCCACATAGTGGAATCTTAACCCTGAATCCTGAAATGAGAGAAAAAGAAGTATGTTTTTATTGCTGCATAGAACTGCTATTCTGGGATTTGAGAATGAGGATGGTTTCAGACAATATTCTAAGAAACAATTTATTGCACCTGAAAAAAATATCAGATTATCAGTTTTGAAGCTGAAGCCTTCAGCACTTCTGAGATCAGGTATCTGCTACACCCTGGCAATGCTGAGCATCTCACAGCCTGGTCACCACAGCTTCTTCCAGGGAGGACCATCTCTAACACGTGCCAGGCTATGTGACTGTGCTGGTCCAGCCACGAGCACACTAACACTCCTGACAGAGCACTGCCTGGCACAGAGACTGGGAAATGCACCTTGCTTTCACACACACACCAGGCATGTGCTTTACAGAAAGACTTTTAAGACACAGTATACTTTAAATGCACGTTCAGTCTTTCAGTTAGCTTCTAGGAGTATGCAACTATTTAAGACCACCACATTGCATGCTGGCATGATAAACAACCTCATGGATTCTTAAGAACCAAAAGCAATCAAAATGAAGCAACTAGAAAGCAAGTAGCTTTTGCTAGTTTTTACTGTTCATGGTTTCAGACTGACTTGAGAAAATTAAGCGTTTGTGTTATTATCTCCCTTCTGCCCTGTCTGTAGTCACTGTTTCTGATGCACCTTTTAAGAAAATGGGTGTTATGAGAATTGCAGGCAGGCAAGTTACTTATTGCACAGGCTGAACACTGAAATGCTATTGAAGTGAATGGATGTACACAAGCTTACACTGACTCAAGGTCAAATCCAGTAGAATTTAAATAAACTGAGGTTATGACCTAGAGGTTTTAGTTAACAGAAGTAGATACAGAAGTTGTGAGTTAGCTCACAAAATACTGTTTAGAAGTCATGTGAAAGAAACTGCAGGAGGAAAGGTTGTGCAGTGCCTGAACAAATGTCAGAGCCTGCACTCTCTGCTATTTCAAAAGGGAAAGAAATCCCCCATGCCTTTGCTGCACATCAAGAGCTAATACCAGGCCAAGGATCACAAATGCATACAAAAAGGTTTTCTTGCCAAAGATGCTTGAAATGCCCTGAGATATCTTGGCACTGATAAGTCACCAACCAGCTGCAAAACCATTAGCTTACATGCTGATTCTGGAAAGGGCTCCAAAGAGGGAACTGTTTGGATTTTTTATACTTGCTATGGATATAATAGGGAATTGTCTTCAGTTTTGCCCCAAATTACACTGGTATTTCACCTCTGGGATGCCAATGAACTTGAAGTCCCTAGAGGTAAAAGTAAATTCCTAGTAAATTTTGGGGCCATTACATCATTTGTTCCATTCTCCAGATCACTCTACCTTTGATCCTCTCATATTTAAAAATGTAGAAGTTTCTGAGTTTCCTTCCACAGTTTCTCTTCTCAGTTTAGCGAGTAGTGGTTAAGCCCTTCTCCATCCCACTTTTCAGTTAGTGTCCTCTAGGGATTTACCCTCAGTGTTCTTAGTTTAACAACCTATTTATTCCTTTTAATGACATCCCCTTTACTCATACAAATTCAATCACTTGTACAGCAGCAGTTTAAATGTCACATACCCCAAACTAAGCCCATCCTCTAGCTTTTCAGTTGCTCCTTTCTGTCCCTTTTTTCCATACCCCAAAACACACATAGGATGTTGCCATCTTTTCTGAAACTGCTTTCTTTGTTTTGTTGAAATCTGAACAGATCTGTAGGATGTGTTTGGAAAGTAATCCATTAGCCTGCTATCCAAGGGCAAGAGTTTGTTTCCTGAAATGAGTGATCGACTGTCATATTGACAGCAATTCGATTTGCCCCCAAATGCTCTTCTATTCCTGTCATACCCCTCTCACTTCCCCAGCAGTCTGTTCATTTACTGCTTCGTGCTGCAGGAAAAAAAGAACTTGTCATATGAGTAAAAAAGCCCACACATGCCCCCTAATGATGTTAGCAAAAGAAAACAAGCAAATTATGAGAAACTGAGGCTCGATAATTTATATTAGTACTGCCTGGCATGAAACCATCTGCACAGATCCCTGAGAACTGATGTTTTCGTGCTTATTTAATTGAAAACAGCACTTGGCAAAATTTGCTGTACACTCTTTGCTCGTCTCTAATTGCAAAGGAAACCTAGCTAATACAACTTCATTTAGAGCATCTAAAGGAGAAAATAGCAGGCAGAGACCTGAGACAAGCACAGAAATTGACTGGTGGCTTTAACTGTACACCCTTAGGGACAGCTCTTAGCTTCTTCCCCTACGTTTTCTCTGCGAACCTGACACGCAGAACGAGCTCCAGGGTGCAAGTGGGCAAACCGTAAATAACCGCGAGAGCCGAGGAGGTGCTGGGGGCTGCGGAGGGACCCGGGGCCGGCAGAGCAGCACACGCACAGGAGGGCAGGAGGGCAGGAGGGGTGCGATACACCGAGCAGCACGCAGAGGAGGGCAGGAGGGGTGAGATACACCGAGCAGCACACAGAGGAGGGCAGGAGGGCAGGAGGGGTGCGATGCAGAGAGCAGCACGCAGAGGAGGGCAGGAGTGCAGGAAAGGTCCATGCTGGAGCAGCACGCGGAGGAGGGCAGGAGGGCAGGAGGTGTGCGATGCAGGGAGCAGCACGCACAGGAGGGCAGGAGAGGTCCGTGCCGGAGCA
>NW_008666832.1:755-2247 GCF_000695815.1 Acanthisitta chloris | reverse complement strand
CAGAGAGGGTGTTGGCAGCACCCAATCCCAAGGGAACTTTGCATCCCTGTTCCCGGCACCCACAACACGAGCTGGGAACACGTGAGGGCTGGCAAACCTGCATTGCTGGAGTTTTTCCTGGCATGACTGGGTCTGGCAGCGATTCCCAGGGTGGAGATGAATGGAAATGCCCCTTTGGAGCAGTCGGGATGGCACCTTTGGGTGGGATGCCCGGGGGGGGTGAAAGTGCCATCACTGGGCAAGTGACTCCTTGGGGAGGTGTTGGCATCTCAGCCCTGACCTCTGCAGAGCTCCAGCCCTACTTTCCAGCCCTACTTTTTGGCCCAGTTTCCAGCCCACGTCACAGCGTGCCAGTCATAGAATCCCAGAATGGTTTGGGTTGGAAGGGACCTTAAAGACCATCTAGTCCACCTCTTGCCATGGACAGGGACACCTTCCACTAGCCCAGGTTGCTCCAAGCACCATCCAGCCTGGCCTGGAACACTTCCAGTCCCTCCTGGCTGGTGTCCACAGTGTCCCTAAGCATTTCCCATGTCCCCCAGAGCCACTGAGCCGTGCTGGCCAGGAGTCACGGGAGATGTGGTGCCTGCAGAGCTTGCCCTGCATGGAGCTGCCCCAGAGCATCCCACGGTGCTGTGCCTGTGCCCCCCAGGCCAGGAGGGACCATGAGGGGGAGGAGGAGGAGCCCCCCGAGAGCACCTGCAGGTTGCTGCAGTTCCGCAGGTGAGCTCAGGGCTCCTGGGGAGCTCACAGGGTGGGGGATCCCAGCAGGTCATGTCATCCTCTGCTTTGGAGCATCCTCTCCATCACCCCACTTCAGAACACCCTCTCCCATCACCTTCTTTGGAGCATCCCATACTGTCATTCCACTTTGGAACATCCCCTCTTTAGAGCATCCCCTCCCTTCACCCCACTTTGGAGCAACTTCTCTTGTCACCCTGCTTAGGAGAATGCTCTCCATCACCCCACTTCACAACACCCTCTCCCATCACCCTGTTTTGGAGCATCCCCTCCAGTCACCCCACTCAAAACATCCCCTCCCTTCACTCTATAGCATCCCCTCCTATCACCCCACTTCAGAAAATCCCCTCCCTTCACCCTACTTTTAAGCACCGTCTCCCATCACCCCCACTTTTAGCATCCTGTCTCACCACCCCACTTTTTGAGCACCCTCTCCTGCCACCCCACTTTCAAGCACTCCTCCTTGTCCCCTCTCTCTGTAGGTTCACCCTGGCCCCTGAGTGTCGACGGCCTCTGCACCCTGGGGGAGGCAGAGGGGGAGCTGCTGGAGACATCCATCCCTGATCCAGGGGGCAGGAATGTGGGCACCAGCCTCTGCCTGGCCAAGTACCTGCTGGGGGTCCTGGGGGATCCCTTCTGCGCCGCCGTCCGCAGGGACAGGGACACGTGGCTGGGAGCACCGGGTGGGCCCGAGGGTAAGTGGGAACTGGGGCAGAGAGTGATGCTGGGGACACTGGGGACACTGGGGAGG
>NW_008666832.1:0-682 GCF_000695815.1 Acanthisitta chloris | reverse complement strand
GGCTTCTTCAACTCCCACTGGAGCTGTGCCAGATGTGGCTTCCAGCTGTGCCCCGACTGCCACCACAGCAGGAGGGAGGCTGATGGCCATGGTATGGGGACAGGGTGGGGTGGAAAGGGGGTGTCAGTCCTGGAGGGGCTCGGTGGGGATGAACACACCCTCTCTCTGATGCAGAGGGGCCAGCACAGCCGCCTGAGTGCACTCCTGGGCGAGACCACCACGCTGCATCCCTGGTCCCTACGCAGTTTGTCCCCACCCGTGGTAAGTGTGTCCCCCAGCCCCAGTACCCTCCCTGCCCTCAGCTGGGGCGCTGACCCCCTATCCCCATTGTCCCCAGTCCTCACTCGGCTCTGGAAGCTTCTACATGAAGTCAGGGCCAAGTTCAGCATCGAGTCTCACTGTCCCTGTGGGGAGAAGGCTGCAGAGCACAGCCCAGCAGAGCCCACGGGCAGGCAGGTATGAGTGGTCTGTGGATGGGGGGGGTGCAGATGCACTCCAACCCCTGCACAGGGTGTCTGGGGTGGAATGTGTGGGAATCCTCGTGGATTCCCACACGGACTGGGATGTTCCAGGAGCCTCCAGGGGCTGCGGTGCCTCCCCTGCCACCCCCCAGCGCTGGCCAAGCTGACACCTCTCGGCCCATCAAGGAAGGTAGGGCCGGCTGCGACCCCCCCGCCGCGGG
>NW_008666831.1:0-269 GCF_000695815.1 Acanthisitta chloris | reverse complement strand
GGGGCTGTAAGGGAGCTAGTCGACACGGAATGGGGTGGGTGGCTGGGATGTTCCTTCAGTCAATAGGTTCCACCTCAGCAGCTGCAAGAGACATAGACTGACAGCAGAACTCAGACCTGGAGGACAGAAAGCTTGCCTTGCTCACCTCCCCTCTGGTGCAGACAGCCTGCTCTGCCCGTTGCCTTGTGTCCTCGAACTCTGGAGCTCATCTTGACCCTTTACCTCTAAGAAAATATAGCCATAGTCACAGAGATGTTCAGTAAGAGCTT
>NW_008666830.1:1445-2357 GCF_000695815.1 Acanthisitta chloris | reverse complement strand
AAACAGGTAGGGGAGGGGGTAAAATAGGACGAGGTGGTGCAAAACCAGGAAGTGGATGAGGATAATGTAGGAAGAGGAGATGATCCTGGAGGAAGAGGAAGATAATGGAGGAAGAGGATAATGGAGGAAGGGGAGGGGCTAAAATAAGGGGAGGGGCTAGAATAGGAAGAGGAGGGACTAAAACAGGAAGAGGAGGGATAATGGAGGAAGAGGAAAAGGAGGAAGGGGAGGAGCCAAAACAAGAAGGGTTAAAAGGGCGAGAGACTAAATGAGGTGGGAGGGAGGGGCTAAAATAAGGAGGGGAGGGGCTAAAACAGGAAGGGGAGGAGATAATGGAGGAAGAGGAGGGGCTAAAACAAGAAGGGGAGGGGCTAATTTAGGAAGGAGGGGCTAATGAAGAAAGAGGAGTGTCTAAAAGAGGAAGGACTTAAGGGGGAAGAGACTAAATGAGGGGGGAGGGGCTAAAAGGGGAAGGGGAGGGGCTAAAATGGGAAGGGGAGGAGAAAATGGAGGAAAAGGAGGGGCCAATGGGGGAAGGGGAGGGGCTAAAAGGGGAAGGGTTAAAAGGGGAAGAGACTAAATGAGGTTGGAGGGGCTAAAATAGGAAGGGGAGGGGCTAAAACCGGAAGGGGAGGGGCTAAAACAGGAAGGGGAGGAGATAATGGAGAGGGGTTAATCCGGAGTGGGAGGAGCTAATGAGAAAGGGGCTAATTAGGAAGGGGAGGGGCTAATGAGAAAGGGGAAGGGCTAAAGGGGATTGGCTAAGGGGGTAGGAGGGGCTAAATGGGAAGAGGAGGGGCTAACTGGGAAGGGGAGGGGCCAAAAGGGGAAGGGGAGGGGCTAATGGGGAAGGATTAAAACAGAAAGAGGAGGGGCTAAAACAGAAATAGGAGGGGCTAAAACAGGAAGAGG
>NW_008666830.1:871-1369 GCF_000695815.1 Acanthisitta chloris | reverse complement strand
GGGGGCGTCGCTCTCCCCCGAGGAAACGGAAGTGGCTTCGGATTCGGAATCTTCCTCCTCGTGGGGAGGAACTGCCAAAAAAAATTAACAAAAAAATTAAAAAAAAGCCAATCAATATGGCGGAGGTGATGACGTCACAACATGGCCGACCACTCACGTGGCACTCGCTCGTCCTCTTCCTCTTCCTCCTCTTCTTCCTCCTCCTCTTCCTCTTCCTCCTCCTCTTCCTCCTCGAAGGCCCGACCACTCACGCGGCACTCGCTCGTCCTCTTCCTCTTCCTCCTCTTCTTCCTCCTCCTCTTCCTCTTCCTCCTCCTCTTCCTCCTCGAAGGCTCCGTCCTCACTTCCTCCCGACTGCCCCGGGCGACGCCCCCCGGCCATCATGGCCGCCCTGCGGCGGTAATTAGTCGTTAATTAACTCACACTCGACGTTAATTACCTCCCAGTCGCCATCATGGCTGCCCTGACCCATTAAGCCCCTCCCACTCGCCATTAATT
>NW_008666830.1:0-221 GCF_000695815.1 Acanthisitta chloris | reverse complement strand
CCCACTCGCCGTTAATTACCTCCCACTTGCCATCATGGCCGACCTGTGCCATTAATTACCCACCACTCGCCATTAATTACCTCCATCTCGCCATTAATTATCCTCCACTCGCCGTTAATTACCTCTCACTCGCCATCATGGCTGCCCTGACCCATCAAGCCCCTCCCAGTTACCATTAATTACCTCCCATTCGCCGTTAATTACCTCTTGGTTGCCATCAT
>NW_008666829.1:0-721 GCF_000695815.1 Acanthisitta chloris | reverse complement strand
GGTTGAGGGTTTGTGCATTTTGTCCTACTGCTCTGTCATTGCCTTGATCCTTAGGAAGTGATCCGAGCTGCTTAGCTTCCCTACCCTCTAACTCCACACTTTCAGCCATGCTATCTCATCACTGGAGGGAGAAGCCAGGCGGTAAGACACTCACCTGCACGGTGGGTATCGTCCTTTCGTGCTTCCCGCAGCTCACACAAGGTTAAGGCTTGAGTGGGGGTAGTTGTCTCTTCTGTCTCCTCTTCTGTTTATTCCTGTGATGGCCTGTGCGATGGCCCTGCTTCTTCATCATGTTCTCCCTCCTGGGGCACCTTGATGGTTTTTTTTTCTGGAGTTTTTAAAGTCCTTGACTTTCATGTTTTCTTCTTTTTTTGTGCAGGGGCAACTGACACCATGGGTTCTCTTTTAATTAGTGTTCTGACCATAAACACGACCTGTACCATGTGCAATAACATGCTGAATCCCAGCAATAAAACCAGTTTGGTTTCAAATGTTGCCAAAGGATACTCAGATTTAACAAAATTAAAGTTCTCAAACACTGTAGCCAGATTGAAGTAGAAGGAAGGAAAGAGGCAGGGACCTAAGATGGAGGAAAATTCGTCCCCATTTGGTTGTGCTTCTGAATAATTACAACCAAAGGCATGATTGTCAATCATTCCCAGTACATGGCTCGCAAGGTGTGTTGGTTTGAAAGGCAAACCAGTGAGAGACTCTGAATCAG
>NW_008666828.1:670-1590 GCF_000695815.1 Acanthisitta chloris | reverse complement strand
AGCAAAAGCCCTGAGGAGTTTCCTTGCTGCGCTGAAGGAGTTGGGGAGCCTGTTCTGCAGCACAGAGTGTCTTGAAGGAGACTTTGTGGAGTGGTTTTCTTGTCCTTCCTGTTCCTGGGCGGTGGATGCACCAAGGACTGAGCAACAGCAAAAAAAAAAAAAAAAAAAAAAAAAAGAAAAAAAAAAAGGCACGAAAAAAATGGGGGAGCAGGAAAAAAAAATAACGGCCAATCCAAGAAATATTGCGGTGTGGAAACCAAGGAGATGAAGTAAAAAAAAGAATTGTTTTATGAGAGGGCGTGGAGAAAAGCAAAACCTCGGAGAAGTGGAAAATCAAGCCTGCAAACTCCTCTGACGATGCTGGTCTTGGCTGGCCTCTCCTGCTCGGGGGACGAATTCAGCGATACAGCGAGGTGCGGAAATCTGCTTCAGCCTCCCAGAGCCTCTCTGCGATAAAGCAGGGTCCAGTCCCGTGAACATCAACTTCTGCGGAAGGACAAAACAGTTTGAAAGAGCAGGGAGAGGGTGAGAGAAAAAGAATCCACCCCTCAGATGACTACATAAGGAGATTGGAAAAAAAAAACCACCCCAGATCTTCTTCTCGGTCTTGCCCAACAGCTGCTCCCCTTTTCCCTCTGAAGCAGCAGCAAGAAAAAATACACCACGCCAGCAAATAAATAAACTTGAATGCAGCGGCAGGCAGGGAGGGATCGTAAAGAGCGATGAGGATTGGAGGGGCAAAAGTCAGTTTCGAAAAAAAAAAAAGAAAAATTGCTTTATGGGAGGAAAAAAAAAAATCTTTAAACAGTCACGCCCCCTTTTGCAATGACCGGTCCCTTCACTGCGTGTAAATCCGACATCAGCAACCTGGAAAAGCTATGAGCCTGGTGCGCTGAGCTGTCTCTGTGTGTGCGACAAAC
>NW_008666828.1:0-273 GCF_000695815.1 Acanthisitta chloris | reverse complement strand
AAAAGCTATGAGCCGGGTGCGCGGAGCTGTCTCTGTGTGTGCGACAAACAGCCGCAGAGATATATACGCGGTATAGAGAAGTACGCAGGCACACATACATACATACATACATACATACATGCACACGCGTGTGTCCGAGGCGGGATCTGGCGCCGGTGCGCGTGAGGGATGAAGGCGAGGAGGAGGTGCAGGCAGCCAGCTCAGAGCACGGGCGCTGCTGCTTGATCATGTGGGATTTTTGCATGCAGTTTACTTGGGAAGGGGGGGGGATTT
>NW_008666827.1:2227-2999 GCF_000695815.1 Acanthisitta chloris | reverse complement strand
TTTTTTTCCACATTAAATCTTATATTTAGATTTTCAGACAGTATTGCTAACTGTCTTGATTATGCTTATTCTTTCAGCTTTCCCATGAGTACTTACAGGATCTTCAGGTACAGTAACAGGAGTTGTTTCATTTGCACTCTCCAAGTTATTAGTAAATAAGTACATTCAGATTTAAAATCCAGTTTCATAGACCTGGATAATAAACTTCCTTAAAATCACTAAAGTGTGTGCAATTACTTCAATACTGGGAGGGGGGGAATATTAATTTTTAAAATTATTATTACATTAAAATTGCATATTCCTTAGTTCATTTTCAAGTAAACTCATCATTTTACACCTGAGAGTTCATATATCCTGTGGTCTTTAACATTTTGTAGCTGGTGGCTAGTTAAGTGCAGGATTGGGCTTCACCCAAAACCACAGGGATGAAAACATAGAACATGTCAAAAAACCAGTTTCAAACTCAAAATAAAGAACATTGTATGCATTGTGAGAAACGCCAATTTTATGTATGATAAGGCCTTCACCCAAAACCACAGGGATGAAAACACAGAACATGTCAAAAAAACAGTTTCAAACTCAAAATAGAGAACATTGTATCCATTGTGAGAAATGCCAATTTTATGTATGATAAGGCAAACCTAAAGCCCCTGTTTTAGCAGCTCTTAATTATAGAAGATGCCAAATTTAAAAAACACCATAGGACAGTAAAGACTACCTGGAAAGCAGGGATGTTACAGGATCAGGCTCAATAACTGAGAGTTAGTGCAAT
>NW_008666827.1:0-2197 GCF_000695815.1 Acanthisitta chloris | reverse complement strand
CATTCCTGCAGATGCTTGAATATGTTACTTATGAAAACATTCATAAAATACATAGAAATTTATTTTTTCAAGGATAACCATGGAATAATGTTTTAAAATATGTTAAGAAATTAAACCTTTGTGTTAAAATATTGTATCTTTATAGAGAGTATGTTTATAGTGTAAACAGACAGGGAATGTTTCTGTATACTGTATGTTATTAGCAAAATGTCATCAAATGGCAGACCTTCATTTATATTAACTGGCATATCTCTTTTCCTTTGGTGATACTCTATTCATTTTGCAGATAATGAGAGACATGAACAAAATTAACATTTTTAAACAAATATTTCAAAATTATATATTTTCAAAGATGCAGAAATATTTCATTTCAAAAATGTACCACATTTATGCTTAAAATAGAGCCTTTCACTGGGGGAATGTACATGTTTCAGTATCGTCTACCAACAGTGTTTAGAACAGGAGTGGTACCTTTCAAAAGCACTATTTGCAAGTCACCACTTGTCATTAAACATAACCGTATGCTGAAGAGATTTGTAATAATAGCCTTTAATTAAACTGCAGACTGTTAGAGGGTTTCTATTGCCCTTTGAATTTCTTGATTATTAGTTGTATCCAGGCTTTTATGGTGCACTTAAGGTTAAATCAAATAATTAAAATATACCTCTAAGAGAAATAGAGACTTTGCATGTTTTAATACAATTTCTGAATTTCAAGGTTTTAAAAATAATAATACATGTTTTGATTTTCTTGTGTTGGCATATTAGAATGCAACATACATTAAAAAAACAATCAGTAGTTTTTTATGGGAATAATTGGTAAGCATGGCACATGTAAATAAGCTATTTTCTATGCATGGCTGGCAAAAGTGCTAATTAAATAGTTTGTATTCAAGGCTATGCTCGTTCACTGTTTAGTGACATGCAAATCCAGTGATGTGTGCTAGCAGACATTTTAAGTTGAATGTTTTCTACTCTACACTCTTTGTCATGAAATGGTGGCACCATGATGAGAACAGTAGTGTAAGCAAAACACTGAAATATGCTTTAATAATGTTTTAACCATGAACTGACAGTACTCTAGTTTTCTAATGAATTTTTGATTTCTTTCATCTTATAAGGACATTACAAGTTATCGCTGATGCATATTAAATCATATACATAAGTCATTTTCTCACTAAATTTACATAAAATGGCTAAATGCTAATGCACCAAATGGGGCTTACTATATCTGGTACAGTAAATATGTCCTTGCAGGTTTTCTGCAATCAATATCCTGTATTTCATTAGCAGCCTGATAAAGGTCTGTTCTGAAAAGAGAAAGTGAAAACTATTGTGTGTATACTGGGATATTATGATGCCTGTGATGATTTTCACATGGTGATTAGAACCTGGTTTAGAATTAGAATTTGCATGAGACTGAAAATAAAGCTCCTTGGCATGTGTAGTTAAATGGTGCCCCATTATGAAAACATAAATGTTTTCAACAGCCTAGTGCTACTAATAACCACCAGTCAGCTCACTGAAACTTTACACATTTAGCACTGAACACTGGGTTTAAAATGCATGTAGACCATTATTTTAATTTTTGAATAATTGATGTGTCTCCAATACTCCAATAGCTACTAAAATCTTGCCATCTCCTCACTGTTTCTCAGTGCAAGTTAAAAATGCTGTTCTTCCTTTATTGTTATATGCACTCACCTTCCTCCCACATTAACTGTTTCCTTCTTGTCTTCCTAGTAATAGAAACTCTATATATTGGCCAACATTTATAATACCTCACAGCAAGTTCACAGTAAGAATGACACCACTGTTGCCATACTATTAACCCAAACAAAACCCTTATATTTGATGAAAACTTTGTTCCCTCTCTCTTTTGACTTTTTGATATCTGGAACATTTTTGGACCTCGTGTAAAAAAAAAAAAAAAAAAGCACTATTTAAAAATAAATGTATGCTTTGCCCTACAGATATTTTGAATTAGTCTTGATAAATAATTAAGTAATTCACCACATATTATTTAGATGCAATGGTCTTAAGAATTTGAGTGGTATTTCAACTACAATTATAGTATTTCATTTATGTAAAAAGATTACATAGTTGCACTTCAAAATCCAGTGGACTGGAGACATATCAGGACATCCAGGAATGTGCATAATTACTCTGGACATTAAATTAACTTAATTAGATAGTGC
>NW_008666826.1:0-3277 GCF_000695815.1 Acanthisitta chloris | reverse complement strand
ACCGACGGCATCTTCACCCGCCGCGCGGCGCAGGCGCTGAGACACCCGCCCGTACCGGGACCCGTATCTCTGTGTGTGTCTCTGTATATGTGTCTCTCTGTATCTCTGTGTGTCTCTGTGTTTGTGTATGTGTCACTGTGTGTGTCTCTGTGTGTCTGTGTGTGTCTCTCTGTACCTCTGTGTGTGTGTATGTGTCTCTGTGTGTCTGTGTGGGTGTCTGTGTGTATGTGTGTCTGTGTGTATGTGTGTCTGTGTGTATGTGTGTCTGTGTGTATGTGTGTCTGTGTGTATGTGTGTCTGTGTGTATGTGTGTCTGTGTGTATGTGTGTCTGTGTGTGTCTCTCTGTGTGTCTGTGTGTATGTGTGTCTGTGTGTGTGTCTCTGTGTGTCTGTGTGTATCTCTGTGTGTCTCTGTGTATGTGTGTGTGTGTCTGTGTCTCTGTATATGTGTCTCTCTGTATCTGTGTGTGTGTATGTGTCTCTGTGTGTGTGTGTCTCTGTGTCTGTGTGTGTATGTGCCTCTGTCTGTGTCTGTGTGTGTATGTGTGTCTGTGTATGTGCCTCTGTCTGTGCCTGTGTGTGTATGTGTGTCTGTGTGTATGTCTCTGTGTGTGTGTGTGTCTCTGTGTGTCTGTGTGTGTCTCTGTGTGTCTCTGTGTGTGTGTGTCTGTGTGTATGTGCCTCTGTCTGTGTGTGTATGCATGCCTGCGTGTGTATGTGCCTCTGTCTGTGTCTCTGTGCGTCTGTCTCTCTGTATATGTCTCTCTGTGTGTCTCTGTGTGTCTGTGTCTCTGTATATGTCTCTATATCTCTGTCTCTATATCTATCTGTGTGTCTCTGTATGTGTCTCTGTCTCTATATCTGTGTGTCTGTCTGTGTGTGTGTCTCTGTGTGTCTGTCTTTGTCTCTGTATGTCTCTCTGTGTATCTTTGTGTTGTCTCTGTGTATTTGTGTCTCTGCGTCTCTATGTCTGTCTGTGTGTATCTGTGTGTCTCTCTGTGTATCTGTGTCTCTCTGTATTTGTGTCTGTGTGTATCTGTGTCTCTCTGTATTTGTGTCCCTTGTGTGTCTGTGTGTATCTGTGTCTCTGTGTTTCTGTGTCTGTCTCTATTATCTGTGTGTCTGTCTCTGTATATCTGTCTCTGTGTATCTGTGTCTGTGTATCTGTCTGTCTGTCTCTGTATATCTGTGTCTGTCTGTCTCTCTATATCTGTCTCTGTGTATGTGTGTCTGTTTGTGTGTGTCTCTGTATCTGTGTATCTGTCTCTATGTATCTGTCTCTGTGTATGTGTGTGTCTCTGTATGTGTCTGTCTCTGTATATCTCTCTGTGTATGTCTGTGTGTCTCTGTATCTGTGTGTCTGTCTCAGTGTATCTGTGTCTGTATCTGTGTCTCTGTGTATGTGTCTGTGTGTCTCTGTATCTGTGTGTCTGTCTCTGTGTATCTGTGTCTCTGTGTATGTGTGTGTGTCTCTGTATCTGTTTATCTATCTCTGTATACCCGTGTATGTCTGTCTGTGTCTGTCTCTGTGTATCTGTGTCTCTGTGTGTGTGTCTGTGTGTCTGTCCCTGTGTATCTGTCTGTGTCTCTGTGTGTGCACCATCCACCCACACACACATCCCACAGTGCCCTGGAGAAGGTGTGTGGCAGAAAAAGCACATCAGGCTCCTCCAGGAAGCTTCAGCCACTGGCCCCATACTCTGCTTTTAACAACAAAATGCTGCAGATACATTTTCCAACACCTTAAAAGCAAGAAACTATGAAAATAGTTTTACAAGTAGAGATTCTTTATTAAGAATCACCCAAAACCAAGGCACACATGAACGGGCAGCTTAGCACATTGCTGGGCTCCTTGTTTTCACAGACCTTGAAGAAAACTAGTCAAGAGTGATCAGCTTAAGAAATAACAAGCACCTTAGCTCAAGATTAAAAAAAAAATCACTCCTGCTCACCGGGATGCCCCATGCACAGATCTCACCTGCAACATTCTACTGCAGCAGAAGTTGAATACCAAGACTAAACCTTTGTGACACTACCAAACCATGTCCTAGGCATCAGGTTCACTAAGGGACTCACTCCAGAGCAAAACCAAACACCACAGTAGTTCATGTGGTTCAAAGATTAATCAGCAGCATTAGGGAAAGCACTTTTCTCTGTAGCTCCAGTCTGTATTAACAGCTGCTGTCATCTTTGGGGTTTTGTTTGGGGTTCTTGGATGTTAATTTTAAAGGCACAAACCCAATTTTCCATTTTTACCTTTGAAAGCTTTAAAAAAATTGTCTCTAATTTTAAAGAGAACTAAGTCATATTAGTACCTTAGATTCCTCCTTTCCAAGAAAAGTCTCCCAAGTGTGCAAGTTTGATTATCTATGGATCCGTAAGAAAAAACTAGGTACTATATTGTACAATGAAAACAGAGGCTTCCTCCCCAACATAATGCAAGCCAATCACTTGGATTCTCTGCCAAATCTCTCCTGCTAGTAAAGATCACCTAAATCAGATGTTCCTAAAAAGTTCTAGCCCCAATAGCATGCACAGTTGAAGGTCATTTCTACGTTATTTAGCAGAATTTAAAGAATCAGAACAGGAAGAATCATGTACTATCGAATCCTATGTTCACAGACATCTTCAATAAGTTGGACGTACGCCGTGACTAGCAAAATGTCAAGTGAAAGTTGCCTTGTGCAGCAACTTTAGACATGCAGCTCTGATACCTTTTAATACCTTGAGCATTTAAGAAAAATGATCCATGGAAAAAAAAGAGGGGTTGTATAAAACGTGTCTTCAAATTCAAGTCGATTTGCAATACATCCTGCTCACCTGTACAGTGCAATCCAGAAAGAAACTATGCCTTTTGCTACCAGTGTGAACTGCTAAGACCAGCACGGTGAGCAGCACGAAGAAACCAAGGCTGTGACAGACTAGAAAACCAAGTCTTTTCCATTCGTGTCAGTACAGTTTTTAATCGGGTGAATGCCAGCAAACTCGTGGCGGCTCCTTCCTGCCCTCACTTCTCCTTCTGCAGCTGCAAGGGAGCATCGCTCTCCGGGGCCGTATCTAAAGAGTCCGCGATCTGGCCGGAGAAAATTGCTTCCAATCGCTCATCGATCTCCGTTTCTTCCCGGAACACACACCAGAGCAACAGCCCCGTGCAGAGCACGCTGAGCGGCAGCACCTTCGCCCACGGCCGCTCGTGGTCGCTGCCCATGGACCGGCTGACGCTCCAGGCGCGCGGACTGGCCCTGCTGCCGGAGAAGGGAATGGGCCCCGTGTCCTC
>NW_008666825.1:0-5838 GCF_000695815.1 Acanthisitta chloris | reverse complement strand
GGGCGAGCGGCGCGGGCCCTGCCCTCCTCGTCCGCTCGTTCCGCGCTCTGGGGAACTCTCTTTTCCCAAAGAACGAGACCTCCAGCCCTTTCCCCAGCGCCGTTCCCGCGCGGTGCTGCGATCCGCCCCGGCCGTGGCACTGCTCTGCTCTGCGTGCGCTTCCCTTCCCCCTCACAGCCTGTCTGAGCAGTTAGCATCGCTGCTCTGTCGTTTGTGCTTTGTTAGGTGGTTGGTTGGTTTTCTTCTTGTTTTTCAAATAGCACCAAGTTCTTCGCGTGCTGTTTGGGATTGATTGTGGCTCCCAGAGCGTTTCCTACACCTGTTCTCCTTTTCTGGCGGATCTCATACACAGGTCACTATACATACCCAAGTACCCTTACTATATTTACCCAAGTATGCTTACCCTTTTTTTCTTTCTCTTCTGTTTTTGCCCTTCCCCCTGCCTCCTCCCTTTTTTTCCCCCTGCTTTCACTAGCAAACAATTGGGCAGAGACATTTGCCTACCTTTCCTTATGTTTCTGTTGTAGATATTTAAATTGTAAAGGGTATACTACTTCCCTGGAATTAAGTGGACAGTTCACACCTCACAGAGCTGTAGCTCCCAGATTTCTCTATATATTTAATGCACATTTGGAGGGATTTTGCATGTCTGTGATGATAGATATTTAATACTTGAAATTGGATAGAGGTGCATCCACAATGAGCATTGTGAGTTCTTATTTTTCAGGTACTTTTATCCTAGAATATAATTTACAAATCAAGCTACTAACATTCTATGTAGAGTTTATAAAGACAAATATATGTTTGGATGTTAGGAAGTGATTTTTTTACAGAAAGAGTGATCAGACACTGGAATGGGCTGCCCAGGGAGGTGGTGGATTCACCATCCCTGGAGGTTTTCAAGCTGAGACTGGATGTGACACTTAGTGCCATGGTCTAATAACTGCGGTAGGGTTGGACCCTATGATGTTGGAAGTCTTCCAATCCGGTTGATTCTATGATTCTATGATTCCCAGAGCCTTTCCTACACATGTTCTCCTTTCCTAGCAGATCTCATACACAGATCACTATATTTAGCCAAGTACCCTTACTAAATTTACCCAAATATGCTTACCCTCTTTTTCTTTCTCTTCTTTTTTTCCCCCTCCACCCTTCCTCCTCCCTTTTTTTTCCCCCCTCTAGAATTACTTCTGAAGTTCAATAGTATTTAGAATCACCAACAGGTATGGATGTTCTTTCCCGGGTTGATGTTATCTGTTTAGATTTAGATTACATATTAGGAACAGATTCTTCCCTGTGAGGGTGGAGAGATGCTGGCATAGGTTGCCCAGGGAGGCTGTGGCTGCCCCAGCCCTGGCAGTGTTCAAACCCAGGTTGGACCAAGCCTTGAACAGCCTGGTCTGGTGAGACATGTCCCTACCCAGGGCAGGGGTTGGGGCTGGATGATCCCTATGGTCCATTCCAACCCCTTAACATTCCATGATTCTATGATTATCAGTTGGTGAAGGTATTAATGCACACCAGATCCTGGTCAGAGCTCTGCCCTTTAATACCATCTTTGCATCAGTTTTGATAGTGGCCATTGCTAACTTTGCCTTCTGAAAGGAGGTCTCTAATCAGTTTTGCATCAATCCTACAGTATTTTCAGCAAAGCTACTTTGCTCTTGAGCTTCCCATGTGAGAATTTATCACTAACCCCAAGATACATGACATTTGTCTTTGTTCACTGGACTAGCTAACATGAAGGAGCAGAAGGAAATTCATGAAATGGTTTGAGTTTGAAAGGACCTTAAAGACCATGGACAGGGACACCCTTCAGCCGAGCAGGTTGCTCAGAGCTCCTTCCAACCTGGCCTTGGACATTTCCAGGGATGGAGAATCCACAGCTTCTTTAGGCAACCTGTGCCAGTGTGTCACCCTCCTCACAGGGAAGAATTTGTTCGTGATATCTAATCTAAACCTACTCTCTTTCAGTTTTGATCAATTCTCCCTTCCTGTCATCCCAAGCACTTGAAAAACTCTTTTCATCTTTCTTGTAGGTTCCCATCAGGTATTGGAAGGCCAGAATTAGGTCATCCCAAAGCCAAACTAAACTAGCTTGACACTGTTCATGATGGAACCATATTAGAGTTTGTTGGTCTCTTCATTTTTTTCGGCATATTAGTTGTGTTTTTTCCCTTATGATGGAAGTTACGTTTACTTGTTTGTTAGGCTTTGTCTGTTTTCCCCTGCTAAAGAGAGGCATGCACCATTTTTGCCTTTTCCATTCTATTTCCACACTCTGGTGAAAAGAAGTGTTAATGGCTCTAAGTTTTGCACAGTGTAGTGAAGTTCAGCAAAGAAGTCTAAGAACATACATACAACTTTCACAGGTGCTCTTAAACTTGCTCTTTGCCTTCCAAGAACTAATTTCAGGAAATAACTGGAATTGTAGAATCATTTTGGGGGGAAGATTTATGCAGGGCAAGATAGAAAACATCTGAACTTTTCCCAGATTCCCAAATTTTGGCTCACCATGAGTAGTAAACCATTCTTTACATTGATTTTCCTCATATAAATTCACAGAATTCTCTGCTCTGCTCTTGTGAGACCCACCTGGAATACTGCTTGCAGTTCTGATGTCCTCAACATAGGAAGGACATGGAACTGTTGGAGCAAGGCCAGAGGAGACCACAAAGTTGATAAGAGGACTGGAGCATGTAACTTACGAAGACAGGCTGTGGGAGTTGAGGCTGTTCAGTCTGGAGAAAACAAGGATGCATGAAGACTGAAGGGCCTACAGGGAATCTGGAGAGGGACTCTTTGTTAGGAACTGTAGTGGCAGGACAAGCTGCAATGAGAACAAATTGAAAGAGGAAGGAAGAAGGTTTTCCTTTGGGCTGGTGAGACACTGTCCCAGGTTGCCCAGGGAGCCTGTGGCTGCCCCACCCCTGGCAGTGTTCACAGCCACGTTGGATGAGCCTTGAGCAACCTGCTCTGGTGGGAGGTGTCCCTGCCCAGGGCAGGGAGTTGGGGCTGGATGACCTATGCGGTCCATTCCAACTCCTAAAATTCTATGATTCTCAACACTTCTTCCTTTCTCTGTGTCCTTTCTGTCCAGTGACTCATTTTCTCCCTGACACTTGTGCCACATGTTTGTAGCTCATTTCTATCTTCTGGACAATTTCTGCATTTCATCTACTTGAAGAGATCTAGATTTAGCCAAAATGATCCCTTACTAGTCTTACTATTTACAATTCTAAGTCTTATTTTCTCTTGTGCTGATGTGCAGACATAGAAACCACAGAATATTGATTTCCTCTAGCTGATAGATGATAAGACATAATTCATTAGAAAGCTGCATTCTGTGGCAGAAATCAACATTATTTTTTTCTTGCTGAGCCGGGCTATGTGCCTATGCAGCTGCAGCAACAGAGTTACTGACAGGATTTTAAACGACCGACGTAGTGATCCCATGGCTGTGGAAGGGCCAGGACTGTTTCCCTCCTTGCAGTACTGTCTTATTCCCACCACGTGGCATTGGTTTCATTGCTAGGCAGTGAAAACTACTCAGTCTGTGTGGTCATACCAGGAGAGGGAGAGAAGTAAAAACGGCAATGAATCTGTAGTGACACGAAAAACTTCATAGTTTGGACCACCAATGTGTTATGCCTGATGGCAACACCTGCACTGCAGCTACCACTGCACCTACGACTCATGTAGACACACCAAAGTTCTCTAATTCACTAGCAGTGATACCTTTACATGTGCTATCATGTAGCAGATGAGCAATTGCTGCCTGAATTTTTAATTTTTAGACAGGTCCTCAAATACATACTGTGTCCTCTTTCAGGGGGTCTTCACTGTACCCAAAGTGTTGCACTCCAAAGCAGAGATAGCTGGTGTGAAGGTGGATCTTGCAGCAGTGAGGTGGGAAAGGCATGCTAACTGGCACTTGAACAAGAAAGAAGTTTTGGTGGGTTTTCTACCTCCAGCACCATCAGGAAATAAGGAGTTTTCTTAAGTTTGCTGGTAATCAAGGAGAGATTCCTGTATGTTCAGGGCAGCATCGTAGCAGAGCAAAGAGCAGAGGAAGCCACCAGAGAAAATCAGGTCATGGAACACTATCTGTGTAATAAAAGTGGAGTGATGAATAAGAAAACTTAAAATTGGTCATTGATTTTCCAGCTGTCCTGGATATTTCAGGAATAACTTAAAGACAGCAGAGGATAAAAACCTGTGAAATAACCTTGTTCATCCTTGAACCAAATATACTGATGCTGAGAGAGCTGTGACAATGTGAGTGGATGGTATTTGTGTCTCTGTGTGTATGTGTACACAATTTTTTGTGCTTTGCTGATTTTAAACTGGAAGAACAGATGCCTCTTTCTTTGTTTCTATGGAGTAGGCTAATAAAACGAGCTGAGCATGTAAGAAATTTAAATATGGACTGGTTAGTATACTGCTGTGTTGTATAAGTGTAAAGCTCAGCATGAAATCAACCCACAAGCCCGAACTGACTCTCTTGCCCACGAATGTTATCGTGACCTTAATACAACCCACTGTAAACACCTGCTGAATAGCTACCCAACTTGCACATGCTCCAGAGTACTTTTTGGCAGGATTATGCTCATTTGGTGTTTGGAATAAAAGGTCTGTGTACCTAGCATGGAATTTTGGCTGGTGAAGTTGCTGCTGAATGTGGGATGTGTTTATTTAGTGTTTTATTTCATAATATCCGGGATTCTACAGACAGTGGCCTGGAATTCAAAAATGGTGCCTTGGGGGGAAAAAAAAGAGGATTACTTTAGTCATCAGTATGCCTCAGAACTCATGCTCTATTTCCCAAAATCAGGAAATTAGAAATATTCCTGTTTTATGAATTATTAGATGAAGTTTATTTATCTGTCTTAGAAGACCTCTCAAAATCAGGTCTATGCATCAAAATCAAGTCAGGCAAAACCAGTAATCTTTGTCACATATGGAAATGGACATTCCTACTGTCCTCATCCTGCCATGTTTGTGATTTGTAGCTGTGTGCCACACTGCTATCCATCCTCTTCCAATCCAATTCTTGCTCTGCTCCACAGTTTCCTGCCTTGTTCACGTTTCCCCATTTTCTAAGTCTTTTATCCACCTAAAGCTGCTTACTTTGATCTTCTACATTTTCTTCTGTTCCCTCTCTCCCCAGCACCATATATCCATCAGCCCTGCCTATTTCTTTCAGTGGCAGTCTTCACAGTTTCCCTGACTTTCTTGCTTTCTCTATGCCATCCTCAGCATTCAGTCATGGCTGAGGACACATCTCAGTCTCCTGTCTCTCTCTGAATATGACTATTCATCTCATATTTCTCACCATACTCATGCATGGTCAGATACTCAGGCCTTACCTGTACCTTTGCATACCTTCCAATTTTGTGTTTCACTAGTGTTTTCCGTAGTCCACCTCCACAAGGTCAGGTCCTGTCTCCTTTCCGTTTTTTTCTATGAATTTGTTGCTAAAGTGCTTTGAAGGAAAAAAGAAAGAGCTGAGAAAGAAATTGTAGGAAGTTCACATGGCCATATGTCTCCTAACACAATATTACTGGGGTTGATTTTCCTTACATGCTGGTTAGTGCCAATCTAGACTGCAAAGTGGGGAAATAGAAGTGTTTTTTAAACTGAGCAGTGGCCTTGCTTAGGCTAACATGCGATTCGTGTCCTTCCTTCCTCACACCAGATTAGATTCTCACAAATATTTAAGAATCCATTTAAAATTTCTCCTACAACTTTTAAAGCAGCAGCATTGTGTTCATTCCTAGGTGAACCCTGGGACTGGGGACTGCAGCAGCTGTGGCCAGTGCTGCTGGCTCTATCCAG
>NW_008666824.1:0-413 GCF_000695815.1 Acanthisitta chloris | reverse complement strand
GCTGAAGATCTCAAAGGTATAATTATATTAGATATTGGCACATTCCTTCCGATGACATAGCCTTCCATTTAGATGACATAGACAGACATCTACTCCCTGTGCACTGATTAACAATTAGAAGCTCTTCAGCCTATCAGAATGGGAAGCATTGCAAACCTAAGAATAAACTTTATACCTATATTTATATATGGAGTGCATCTACACAGAAATTTTCAAAAACAAATCAATTTTTATCTTAATTTTGCTATGAAAGCTTATTCTACTATGTATTTGTGAAACTTATGTTTCATAGATTGAGGTTAAAATTCCAGATAAAATTTAATTTAACGTATCATGAATTTGGATGGAACTGGATTATTGCAACAAAGTTTGTAGAGTTCTGAAAGTGCTGCTCTAAAATGCTAAGGCATGAA
>NW_008666823.1:27807-28437 GCF_000695815.1 Acanthisitta chloris | reverse complement strand
CCCCTCTCCCCGCCTTGTTCCGATTTCTCCCTGCTTGGAGAGGGATGGAGAATAGGATCCTCCGCATGCCGGGCGGGGAAGAGGATTTACGGTGAATACAGTGTTATTGACTGCAAACCAGACGAAACTTGAGCTCCCCCCACCCCTCATCCGTGCCCCCTGGAAGCGCGTTCCTTTCGCTGAGTATTGGAAATGTTTTGTTCTTACTATATATCGGGAAAACTGTTTATGTCATGAAAGTTAAAACTGCTGGAAATCTCAATACTGTCTTTATTTTTGTATATCGTATTTATAAAAGAAAAAAATACCTCTACTTATGCATGCTAAATTATTCCCCAGACCCTCCTACCCCTGCGATGGGGTGGGAAATAAACAGCATTTTGTACCGGAGGTGTAGGAGTGCTCTGTGCGGGGTGATGCTCGAAGCTGCCGCGCCGGGGGATCCCTGTGCTCTGGGAGGTGCCGGAGAGATCGGGAGGGAGTGGAATCGATTTCTAGCCCTGCATTCAATCCGGTACCACAGCTATCGTGTATTGGCTGACACCGGTGTGGGTCTTCCCGAGCGGAGCGCCTCTGTGCAGGGGAGGAATCAAACCAGAAGGAATCTGGGAGGATTCTCCGGGAACAGGC
>NW_008666823.1:27283-27773 GCF_000695815.1 Acanthisitta chloris | reverse complement strand
GCATCCGTGCGATGCTGTCGGGAGCTCGGGGAGAGCCGGGGCTCGTCCTCCCCCGCGGGGCTGGGGCGGAGGAACCCAGAGAGCAGCTCGAATTGCACCCCCGGGCGCGTGGAGGGGGCGAGGGGTGCCCGTACCATCCCCGACACCGAGGAAACGATTCCTCCCCTCCCATCCCTTCAGCTTTTCGATAACTGCGGGATTTATCTCGACAATAAATTTGCAGATCAATTAATCCCTGTCACAGCAGCTCTTCTCCAAATCAATTACAGCGAATTTAAATATAATCACTGGCTCATCCCCACCAGCTCGGGGCCACGTCTGGCAATTTATCCCAGAGAAGGAATTTGCTCCCGCTAGGGCCGCGCGGGGGGTGGAGGGACCTGGTCCCTCGGAGGATGAGAGTGTGGAGCTATGAAAAAGTGCGTTCCCACTCCCGTACGCTCAAAAAACAAGCAAAAAAACCCGAAAACCAAAATATTCTTTTTTTTCT
>NW_008666823.1:840-27242 GCF_000695815.1 Acanthisitta chloris | reverse complement strand
CCCCCCTAAACGGCTTCTATAAAACTCTGGCCTGTGAGACACAGGCTGGAGGATGCGTGAGATTATGGGATGAGATTCCCGAAGGAAAAGCGTTGTCCCTCACGGAGAGCTTCAGGAGGGACGGCTGGAAGAGGCATGCAGGAACAACGAGGTTAATTACCAGCTCACCAGCCTCGCACACCCAGCGCCCCGCGGCAAAAATCACGATACATCATAAATCTGGATGGATCCCAGACGTCAAAAAACTTGATGGGGATAAACTCGATTTGGGTTTAATCGATACCTCCCTCCTTGCACGGAAACCATCACGTCGGAGGCTCTGATTTAAATTTGTAGCCGATTCCCTTTCGGCCATAGGCTGTGGAGATTTTAATGTGAAAGAAAAATAAAGACATCTCCTCGGCTTTCCACGCCACTGACTGCGGCTGCATTTTCGTGGGTGAACAGCTGCACAGGACCGTGCAATACCCTCGTAGGGCCGCGGCGGATTCTCCAGTGTCAGCGGGTTTTACCTCTTGCTTCCACCTTAAAATGTCTAAACCATATGAGTCTGAAGGTCACATCGTTATCTGAAAAAATTAGCCATGAATGAATTCTAATGTGTAATATATAGAAAACAACAATAATAATAATAATAATACAGGTACTGGGGATCACCTCCCCCCCCAAAAAAAAATCATCTCTCAGTCACTAATTTCCAACACCCACTAATTAAATGGGCAGACGTGCCCCACCGGGCCAGAAATGTCCTGTATGCCCAAGAGGTATGTGTCCAAACGTGTCTCAGCCCCATGAAAACCAGCCTTGCGGGTACAGGCAGCTATTCACGGACTCGGTATCAAAGTCCTACCGGTGTATTGTGTCTGTCTCAATAAAATTAATCTCTTTAAAGCCCAGCGTCTCACAAGAATACCTTCAGTGTTCCAGACTACAAGGGCAAATATGTTTTTCAGATTCTGTTTTTATGGACGGATTAAAGTTTATTTTCCATAATAGGGCACCTAATAAAACTCATAAAGCTCTGTCAGTCTTACAGCTGGTGGCCTCATTTAACACTTTCACTTCGTAAATCATTTTACAACTTACCAGGTGTTTCCAAAACTGAAAGGAGAGGAGGGGGGAAGAGAGCAAGAGAGGGGGAGGAGAAATTAAAGTCACTTAAAATATAGATACGGTCCTTTGGCGGTGGGTGCGTTTGCATTGTCGCTTGGAAAGGCTTCAAAGAAGGTGTGGATCCCAACGGGGGAGAAAAGCCTTTTAATCAGGATTTCCCACGCTCTTTTGAAGTGCGGAGGTTCGTCCCCACGTGCGGCAATCAAAGGCTCGGGGGGATTAGCGGAGCTGGTACCGCGTGCCATGCGGACTCAGAGGAGCTCCGTGCCCGCCCTGCAGTGCCCGGGGAGGGTCTCTGCCGGGGGGACCCCGAGTTCTGCCCAGCCGGGCAGGGTCTAACGAGCCCCATCATCACCCTTGGCCCAGGTCAGCAGAGACTGGGGTTGGAGGGCAAGCACTGTCTTGCTGAGCATCACCCCGGGGTCCTCCCCCCAACTCCGGGGTGCCCCCCCCATCCAGCCTGGTACCCCCAAATCCCACCCCAGGAGCCTCATGCTCCCAACCTACTTTTCCCCATGTCAGCTTCCCTGCAGCGAGTGTGGGGCCTCCCTGTGCCCATGCCCACCCTGGGGTGCCCACTGGTGTTGGTGGGGTTGTGTTCCCTTGAGACACAGTGCAGGCAGGGCTAGCAAGGCTTTAATCTAACCCTCTGTTTGTAATTTCATTATTCAGCCGGGTCCCTCCCCCAGACACAGTAGGTAACAAGGCTCTTAAAACTTTCATTGCTGTACTTGAGAAGTGGTAAGCATGAACATGGACCTTTGGTAGACATTTTACTTTAAAAAGCAACATGGTTTAGGCATGGATGCCATTAACTGGCAATTTCATAAGCATTAAGTGCTAAAACAAAAGAACCAAAATAGGATCCATATGTTTGAGGTAAACCTGCTAAAAGTCTTTCAAATGGGAAACCATAAATATATAATCTCCCTCAAACTCTCCGTGAAACTGCTGGGAATGAAATACTCCACTAGCAGCAAGACGACTGATTATTGCTGGAGTCCAAACTGTTATGCTCATCCAAAACTAAGGGATTAATGTTCTATTTCTCTCAGCCATGTCTCTAGTTCGCAGTAAGTCCCAGTCCCATGCTTCTTCCTCCTCCTCTTACACCTCCTCCCTTTTTGCCTGTGGGGCTGGACACAGCAGGGCCAGGTGTGGGAGGGCTGCACCCTGCATCCTGCTGCTCCCTGTGGCTGCTCCACTTCCACGGGAGCTTCTGACTCTGATTTCTCTTACAGCTCTGATTCCTCTGCCAGGGAGCTACACTAAGGCTTGGTTTCCCACGTGCCACCTCGGCCAAGAGAGATGCCCCAGAACAGTTAATCTTCATGTGGATTGCCTTCTTTTTTTCCCCCAATTTCCCCCTTGCATGCTGTGGGTGCCAGGATAACTGCACCATGCTTCGCCTGTGAAAGCAGAAATATTATTTTTTAATTCCTGATCCATGCATCATTCCTGTGATGTGGAAGGTGCTTCTTGGTTGGCTGTTTGAATCCCATGAACAGCAACAGGACAAAGAGTGGAAGGGATGAAGCTCACAAGGGACCTTATTCTCCCTTGGGTGTTGTGTAGTGACCAAATTAGTTTTTCCACCTCCTAAATGCTGGTTCAGGTCTGGCCAGAGTTAAATACCAAATGCATGTTACTCTGGGAATTACTTAGCAACTGTGATAGAGATTTTTCATTTTTCACTAATATTTATAAAACCAGAATCCCATCTATGGTGGATCGGTGTTGTTCCAGATTTGAAGAGGTGTTTTGTCTTTTCTGGGGCTTTTTGCTTAACTTTTCTTGCCTTGAGAGTTGTCTAATGTCTCCTCCAAACAGTCCTCTATAAGGGCAGTGGACCCAGGAGGTATTTACTGTCTTATTCTTCCTACTCTGAGGTCTGAAGAACATTAATTTAACTGAAGTCCTGGGTGGAAATGAAAGAGTCTGCATGGAAATGGGATCACCTGCAACATGTAGGATGTTGGAGTGGTCTTTCTCTGATCACAAGCTACAATAAAAATTTGGTTTTCAGCTTCCTTTTGGAAAAGAAACAGGTTTTGCTGAGTTAATCTAACTGGGACTGTTCTCTAAAATGAGAAAAACAATGCCCTTTTCCTCTTGTAAAACACAGCAGAGCCAGTGGCTTGCAATGAATTGTGTAGCTGCGAGGCTCAGTTCCATTTTACTGCTTACAGGACATTTGCAAGCAGACCACAATTTCCTCTAATGAATCCATTATTTTAAATTATTATTCAGAGGACTTCTGTTAATGTTCTTGGCCAATGGTAGCTTTTGGCAGGTGGGACTCATGTCTGAAGAGAGAGCATGGATGGGCAATGCAGAAGCCTCTAATTCAGCTGCCTCCTCTCTTCCTGCACAGGGGAGATGGGGGTGGAGAATTCCTGTCCCCATCCAGCCCTGCTGGGCTGTGGGTAACATCTACATCAATAAAAAAGGAAAGGCAGCCAGCACGGATTTTAATGTGAGGTTGAGGCAGAGGAACAACCTCAATTTATAACAATATCTCAAGGAATGGGGCAGATTGTTCATTGCTTGGTATCCCTGGATGCCCTTTCTGGAATGTACATGGAAGCCAAGCAGAAGCCACTGAGCTGCCTCCAGTGCTAATTTCTGCAGTGTAATAGCAGCTGGCAATGCACAGAGGTCTGCCTAGACGATCTAATGATTCTTTCTGGACTTCAACATGATGAATCTATAAAGCATGTATTGCTGTAGCAGCTAGGTGCAATTTTAGAAATGTTAATGAGTAATTACATAAAGGTTGTCCACAGTCATCGATGTTAATCACTGTTCTTTTGCCAGGGAAAACTAAGATGACACTTCAGCAGTGTCAGCCAGTGGTTCCCACTGTCTCTGCTGTCTCCTTCTCCCCTCTCAGCTCCTACTGTGACTCTCATGCTCCTTCAGGGATCTCTTGCCTACCTTCATTCCTCCCATGCTCTTAGCCCCCCAGCTTTTCCATAGGGCCTGGTTGACCATGGCCTGAGGATTTTAAAGCTGTATATGAGCATTTCACATGGTCTTGTGAGGGTGAGTTGAGGGTGCTGGGAGAAGCAGATTCAGGTGATGTGAGGCAGTGATCTGCTGTCTGTGCTCCTGCTCAGAGCATCACACACTCAACTCTGTTCTGCAGGTAAATTGCATAGACAAGGTGTGCAAGCTATTTCAGCTTTCTTCATTCCACACCTCACGAAATGGCTTGTATTCCCACTTTTTCACCTTTTTGTGTGTCTTGGAAACCTGACAAATGGATCATGACCAGTATTAATGACTGTGGAGGAGTTGGAATAACAGTTGTGTATGTGGTTTGTAGTAATAAAACTTCTAAATTTTATCCACAATTTCACTCTTCAATCTGTGACCAGATGTTGTTCATCCTAATGCATGTTTCAGGTGATGGAAAGCCCAAGAGGGAGGTTTTAGCAGAAGAGAGATACCCTGGCTGTGCCACTGAAATGTGTGGGTTGAAGGGTTGGAATAGGAGTTCACCTCATGCTTCTCCTGCAGATTTCCCAGGTAAATGAGTGGAACTGCCTGTGTGTTGAGGAGCTGGAGGACAGCAAGGAGCCAAGAGTGTGACCTTGTGCTGGTTTGAGCTGAAGTAGAGTTAACTTTCTTCACAGTGGCTAGTATGGGGCTATGTTTGTGTTTTGTGCTGAACACAGAGTTGATAATGCAGAGATGTTTTTGTTATTGCTGAGCAGAGCTCACACAGAGTCAAGGCCTTTGCTGCTTTCCATACTGCCACGCTGGCAAGGGAGTTGGGGATGCATGGGAGATTGGGAGGAGACACAGCTGGGACAGGTGACCCAAACTGACCCAAGGGATATTCCATACCATAGGACATCATGCTCAGTATATAAGGTGGGAGGAAGAAGGAGGAAGGGGGGACATCTGGAGTGATGGTGTTTGTCTTCCCAAGGAACCGTTACGCGTGATGGGCCCTGCTCTCCTGGAGATGGCTGAACACCTCCTGTCTGTGGGAAACAGTGAATTAATTTCTTGTTTTGCTTTGCTTGTGTGTGCAACTTTTGCTTTCTCTATTCAACTGTCTTTATCTCAACCCAGGAGTTTTTGTAGCTTTTACCCTTCTGATTCTCTCCCCCATCCCGTTGGTGGGGGAGTGAGTGAGAGGCTGTGTGGTTCTTGGCTGCTGCTGGGGTTAAACCACAACAGACCTGTTTGCCTGCAGTGACCACGGGGTAACTTTGAGATGGGAAGGCCAACCAAAGGTGTCTGAATGTGGATCACCCCTAGGGAGCAGGCACCTCCAGCAGCTTGCACCATGTGGAGGATCTGTTGTGCTGTCTCTGAAGCTGCCCTAGGAGGACACTGCTCTGGTTACTACAGAACCTTGCCCTTTGCTTTGGGGGTGGGAGGAAGAAGTGTCTTTCATCAGTTAAGGATGGCAAGACACCTGAAACCCCCACTCCTTTATCCTTCCAGATTGTCATCTTTAGGACTGATAAATACCTAAAAAGAGGTTAGATGTGAGGGTTGATTTTAGTAGCAGAGGAAAACGGACTAATGTGGGAAATGCTTAAGTGTGCTCTTCTGCAAACCCTATTAATCCTGTGCCTCCAAGAACTCCTCATCAGCCTTGGGTAGCTCTGGCTCCTCCCTGAAGGCCATTTCGGGGAAAGTGTTACTCAGCATCCACAAGGGTGTCAAAAACTGGCCAGGAGTAAAGAGCTGAATTCCAGCCCTTAGTAGTCTGAAGAGTCCTCAAACTCACAAATCTAGTGTGAGCTTTCACAAACCTAGGGCAGCCCAGAAGCATGGATGGGTCTAGTGTTTCTTTGGATACGATTTTCACATAGATTTCAGACCACAGATAAGAAAGATGAACTGATTCAAAACCCACAGCAGCTTTCAAGCTGACCTGTTGCTTGCTGCTCAAGCTCTGGAGAGCCAGTGAAGAGCTACCTAGAACCTCTCTCCACAGCTTCCATCATCATAGGAACTGTTTATGATTCTCAAGTGCTGTTCCTGCCTTTCTGCAGCGTTTCCTCATCCGTGCCACACAGTACTTGAATAATCCCTTGTGCTGGTTTTAGCTGGGATGGAATTAATTTTCTCAGTAGCTAGTGTAGTGCAGTGTTTGGATTCAGAGTGAGAATACTGTTGATAACACACTGATGTTTTGGTTTCTGCTGTTATGTTTATCCTAAATCAAGGACATTTTCTTTCTTGTGTCTTATGCTCTTCCAGTGAGAAGATACACAAGAAACTGGGAGGGAGCATAGCTGGGACAGGTGACCTGAACTAGCCAAAGGGATATTCCAGCCCATGGCACCTCATGCCCAGTCTATCAGCAGAAGGGCTGATCCAGGGGGAGGGATGGGGTTGTGTCAGTCCACAGGTGCTGAGCAATTGGATTGTGCATCACTGGTTTTGTTCTTTTTATTATCCATTAGCATTTTAGCTCATTCTGCTCTTTATTATTATTAAACTGTTCTTATCTCAACCTACATATTTTACTTTATTTTTTCTCCTCCCCATTCCTCCGGGTTGGAGGGGAAAGAGGGGGGAAGGAGGGAGTGTGAGCATGTGAGTGGTGCATGGTTCTTGGCTGCTGGCTGGGGTTAAACCATGACATCCCTGACATAATATAATTCAAGAGACCAGCAAACTTAGTTTCAAACCATTTAGGTGGGGAAATTTGGAAAGTAAACAGCCTCTAGTCAACATTTCAAGGGTGAACTGAGCTACAGAGACAGGAAAAAAATTCCATTGAGAATCTAAGATGATTTTGTGAAGAAGATGCAGGCCTAGAAAATACAATCAAGGTGACTTATTTTTCCCCAAAGTGACACCAAGCATATCTCAGCTTATTGTCTCTATACTAGAAGAATGCATGGCTCCATCCCCTGGCTGGAACCAACAGCTGTTCCTGCAGTGACTTCACTGCCTCCTAACAATATTCATTGCTATTTCTCACAGAGCAGTCTGGGTTTGTGCACCCAAGAGAGATTTGAGGGTACTCCTACTGTCAGAATGGTAAAAGGTCCATAATGGAGTTTTTAATGAAACATGTGTCACGCTTGGAAATCTTTCACTTAGGAAAATGAAACAACCATGTACTTGTTACTGACAAAAGACTTTAAAGGGACTATTAAAAATGGCCTCTAATTTAATTTTACCCTGTACCTCTCATTCTAGTTACATTACTCAGTAATTTTTAATTCACTTTGAAATGAATTCCACTTCATTCACGAGGTGAGCTGGTTTTGGTGTGTGAACTGTTTTGCCCTAGGACACAAGTTTTAAGGAATTTTTGGCACCAGCTGGCTCTTCCTAAGCTTATCCTTGATAGATGCTTGTTCATTTCCTAAAAGTGTTATTAGGGAAACCACATGATATCCGATTCAGAATGGTTCATGCATCTGAATCAGTGGAAGGTGACTGTAATTAGCTTTCAAGCAAGGCTGCAGGTCACACTACAATTTGGGGACAGCTGTTTTATATGGGCAGCTGTGATGTCCATGCCTGTGAGCCTCATGGTAAACTAAGCTTTCCTGGAGGGTGAAGGAAAGTTCCTCCAGGAGATGAAATCACAAGAAGTGGCATATGGTAAAAGAGTCATATCTCTACCTACAATTCCTGAAATCAGTCCAACCCCAAAAGTCTTGAGTAAAACATACACCTGCCTTTTAAAAGTGACCCTACAGATCAAATTGTCTTCTGCAAGCAAAATTGCTTCATCTACTGCAGGAAAAAAAAAAATCACATATAGACTGTGTCACACAGAGGATGTAGCCAGGCACTAAGCCATAATTACACTCAATGCAAGAAAAGTTGGAGTATTAGACTGGCCACTCAGATATTTCTGAAGCTGAAATCACTGTCACACACAATTGGCACCACATTGCTCCCGGGCTGTAACTTCTCACGTGCAAAGTTCACCCGTAGAACAATGGGAACCAAACGATCCCAGATGTGCTCTCAGTGCAGGATTGGGTTGCACACCTTCCCCAGAGCCAGCAGGGCAGACCTGCTGCATCTGCTCTTTTGGAGCACGACTGCTATCACCCCAGTGTGCGGGACAATGGAAAAATGTCAACTTAAAAAAGCCCTGCAGATACTTGGCCCATTCAGGTGCGGTGTTAAAACCCTGCCAAAAGGACTTGCCTATGATTTATCAGTGCAACACTCTGGCCAAAGCTAAAAACCAGACTTCACTGCCCTGTTAGTTTTGATATAAAAACCAGAGAAAGTTTAAAACATTGCTGTCCAGCTTAAAAGAAAACAAAAATTGAAACTGCTGTAATAGCAATGAGCGGATTGTGCGGCTTAAAGGGGGAATCGAAAATTTCTGCTATATAGCTAAAAAAAATCAAACATCCAGCTTTTAGTTAAATGCATCTAAAGCAAATCATGACGTGTTTTCCACTGGCTTGGCAGGAGGAAGGATTAGTGCTGCAACCGTAGATGCTTGGTTTTCCAGCCTAGTGTATTTTTACCAACCCAAAGCCCTTTTCTTCTCATTAAGTAGTAACTCCCCCAAACCTCCTTTATGGAAGAATTTTGGACATTTTAAGCGGAATCTCTGTTACTGGAACGACCAGGGAACGTTTCTCTGAAAGGTTTCATGTTGGCTAACAGACTGATATCAATAGGAAGAAATCTCGAGGTGCAGCACTTTGTGTGTGTTATTGAACACTTACTCCAAGGCAGACAAAGCAAACCAAGTCCCAGCTGGGTGTAACTTCCCCAGCAGGCTCTCCTGGCAGGCAGTGCTTACTGTGCAGTCCTGCAGGAAGCTGCTTGCCAGCATTTGGTCTTGCTGCTCTTACAGACTGACAGCCTTGCTATAAGGAGAATACACTCAGGCAGGGCCAGCTTTACTGGGACAAGATTTTTTCTCCAGGGTTAAAAGTATGATAGATTAAAAATATATATTTTATGTGTAATGTATATTCAGACACAGATATATACATGAATAGTATCTATTATGGGTATTTATTTTCATACAAATACTTATATAAATACATACAAAATCTTCTCAGCTTTCCTTTTCCCATGTGCTTTATATCCGTGGGATGGGACGACCACAGCAGCTTGCAGATGTGTATGTACATCAACAGCAGACTCTGCCAGGCCTTCCACCTCTGTCAAGCTGGGGCAGTCTGGCCAGGAGGATCATGGAAAATGTTGCTAAATATGGTAATTACGATCCAAGACTCATGAATTCACATTTGTCTTGGAATTGTCAGAATTTCTGTTGGACTGTTATTCCCTCACTGAATCCCAGTGAGAGGATTTGATTTATGTAGAATCACCCACAAAAACTGTCCTTGCACCATGACTACAGCACTGTGAGCTGGCAGTGTATTTCAGCTGCTTTCCTTGAAAAGTCATTTAAAAAAATGTTTATACATAAATGTGGCAAGTACAAAAGCTGCAGCCAGGTAAAATGTTTTCATCAGAAACGAAGCAATGGCTCTGGTAACATTAAGTCTGAACACAACATACTAGCTCTTTGGGTAAACAATAACTAATCAAAGCCTTACTTTAAAAAAAAAAAGGAATGGTAATTTTTGACTGTAAGGTTAAAGCTACCCCCTCTAATTGCACAGCAACACCTGCACTGCACTGCCTCAGGCAGCTGTAGCAAGTGAATAGACTCAAACTCATAAAACGGGGCAATCCTGCCACAGGAGCAAAGTGTGGTCACCTCTGATCACCAGGCAAAGCACTCGTACCAGGCCTGTCACTATGGACTTGAGGAAGATGATTCAAAACTTATCTCAAGAAGTAAAGTTACCTCGACCTCCCTAGAGCAATGTGTTTCCATTTAGGTGTTACTCAACCACAAACACATTGGGTCTACCTAAATGCCTTGAAAAAAGGTAATTAATTAAGTGGCTGCTGCAGCCTAGGGGAGCAAGTTTTACTCACTGAGGTCCCATGCATTCCACAGCAGTGTTTCCAGGGGCTTGCACAGATTTTCTCCCATACTCCCAAACCTAAATACAAGGTTTGGCATGGCTGTTTGCCAGGGAGCTGCTTCCACCCCTGTCTGAAGTGGTGACTTTTGTCGCCATCAAAACAGTGTTAGTTCTGCCATTGCTCATGCTTTTGTTAAGTGGTATGAATTTTAGAAATATTTCAACTAAATTTTTTCCTCTTCTGCTTGTTGCATATAAGATGCAACTGAGGGGAAATGGGCAGTTTTGTACACTTAGAAATGGTATAAAACAGGCTGAAAAAGCATCGTGCTTTGTTCTTGTGATAGTAATCTCTTCTCTGCTAGTTGTTACCTCTAGTGTAAGTTGGGATTTTGACAGTGGATCTCTTTGCTCCCAGGCCACCTTGTTCCCTCCAACTTCCCCTCTCCAACAGAGGAAAGTTGAGAAAAAAAGAGCTCTCTGGCTGCTGAGGGAAGCACTCCTCTGCCTGAAAACTACTCATATACTTCTGAGGGAAGCACTCCTCTGCCTGAAAACATTACTTATATACTTGAGCAAGCAGAGTACTCTACATGAAACGATTTGATTTAAAAATAAATTTTCCCAACAGGGATAGATCCAAAGCAGCTGAACAGATTAATTGGTACCAAACACAATTTGGAGGCACCATTAAGTAAATGGCCTATGGGAAACCAGAGGGCAAGCCTGGCTACAGAAACAGGGATGGCAGCTCCAGCACAGGCAGGTCATGCAGAGGCAGTGCACATCGTAGATGAGAAAGTGCTCCCTCATCTTCCTGCAATTTAAGGATGTTCCCTGCCTGCCAGGCCAGCTAGAGTAAAGCTAACACAGACAGCAAAGCCTTAGGAAAATGGGCTAGAGTAAAGCTAACACAGACAGCAATGCCCTTAGGCATTGGCAGTCTAATGTGCAGTGGTGACAAAAGAAACAAACCATTAACAGTGTTAAAGAAGTGCACCTGATTTATTTCAAACACCTGAATGGAAGATGTAAGCAAATTTTTAAGCAAGGTGTTCTCTTATTAAAACTCACACTGATGATATTCTTCGCCTGATTGACACAAGTGATTAGGAAACTCCAGTTCTAAAGTTGCAAAAACCAGGCTAAAAATGCAATTGAATCATAGAATCAACCAGGTTGGAAAAGACCTCCAAGATCATCAAGTTCAACCCCAACATGGTTGTGGTGGTGCTTTCTTTTGGGAAGAAATTGTTATGTAGAATTCCAATTTCAATAGATGAACTCCTCCACTGATTGTTTTATGAAAAAAATACTAAAAAGGATTCATTTACCAATCTTTTCCCAAAGTTGGTCACTTCACTGAGCAATACATGCAAAAGTTACTACATCAGACATTCTCAATGCAAAGTAAGCAGCTCCTAAACACGGAAAATATTTTGTTCCATTAAATACACCAAGTTGAATTTTTGTCTGAAAAAGCAATACATGCAAAAGTTACTACATTAGACATTCTCCATGCAAAGTAAGCAGCTCCTAAACACCAAAAATATTTTGTTCCATTAAATACACTAAGTTGAATTTTTGTCTGAAAAGCAGAGATACTGTAACTTTGAATGGCATATGATAGATACAATCCATGTTTTTCATAAGTCAGCACAGCTCAATAGACATCAATCAACATATGATAGATACAATCCATGTTTTTCGTAAGTCAGCATAGCTCAATAGACATCAATCAGGATGGGCAGGAAGCCTTATAGGAATGTTTGCATGAGGTACTGTAAATATATTCAGCTCTCTTAACAGTGTATTTGTTGTTGTAGAAAAAATATTCCAAAATTAGATTCCCACCTATAAATAATTCTTAAAAAAGAACAGTGGCAAATTTGGGGCTGGTTTTCTCCCCGCATCTCAGTGATCCACTTGTTAGAATTCTAGCAGCAACATGCTGGTCAGTAAGATGAAAGAATCACATCAAGATCCCATCACAAGCCACACAATTCTGAAACCTTACTCTTCACTCAGTGCTGAGCAAGAGAAGGAAAAAAAATGCAACAAGCATATAAAACTCCTATAGTCACTAAACCCAGTATAACTGGGTGAAGTCAGATCTTCAAGCTGCTTTACTACAGCTTTGAATCCAACTGAGTACCTTTTCCTGACCCACAGCCAGGGAAACAATTCACAGAATTAGTGAGTAACTTCCAACACTTGAAAGTTAATTTCTTCCCAAACCGACTCACCAGTATTTGTGCCATCTAGTGGCTCCTTTTTTCAGGCAAGTACAATGATTCCTTAATAAAAGCCTCTAGTTAGGGCTCCTTCTTTATTATTTATGATGCTGCTACTTAAAATGAAAGGTTAGAATATGCAATGCAGAACACTACTGCTGACTGACAGTACCACAGAAGTCACCCTCTTCTCCAGAGACACTAACCATCAACACAAAGCACTTGTACTAAAAAAGGGACATGACAAAACCACATTTTACCTTTACTCAAAAAACCTTTGTATCCCCTCAGTTAAACCTGTAGCTAGAGTGTGGAGCAAAGTAACTGTTTACATTTAAAAAATGGATCCTTTAGAGTAACACAGCTCTCCTCATTCTCAATCACTTGTGTCTGAAAGACCCAGACTTGGTTTTACTTATGTTTTACTAGAAAAACAGAACTATAGCTTCAATTTGGGTTCTTTTGCCTCCAAAGCCTTAGTTGCTAGTTCAACTCTTTCTTTTAACAAGGCAGTTTCTTCAGCACTTTTTTGGGCTTGTGCATGTTTCAGTAAGAAGTGGGTAAGGAAGAGTTTCAAGCTTTCCCGTAGCATTCCCAGTTTGGGGTTGTCAGATACCCTGGAAAGACACAGATCAAAAATATTATTTAATCTTCTACTGTTTCAGAAGTTTCTTGATTTTCTTTATCTTCTTCAAGTAGAGACGTAGAAATAAAAACTCAACCTATAAAAGGAGCCTCTCTGAAGAGGCTTTGAAATTACTGAGAAGTCTACATTGGTTTGGAAAGAGTCCAAACACACTCAACATACAACTGGCCCTCAACAATACAATGGAATATTGGAGCCTTAGACTTGCTCTAACAATTACATTACAGCAAAAAAACAAGGCTTCTTTGTGTTGGTGCACAACAGTAGAAACATCACCAACTGACTTCTAACTTGAGTGGATAAGACCTGGAACACCACCAAGTCCTAAGCATCTCCAAGGATGGAGATTTCCCAGCCTCTCCAGGCAACCCTGTCCCATATCAAAAATCAGATTTTTCAGACAATGTTGATTAAAAAACGCCCATTTTAACCCCCCCCAAACCTCTCCCTCATTAGTATTACTTTATTTTTTCTTCTTACACTAAAGATATCCTCTAGCAATGACTGCTGGTACAGTGAATCCCACTGCACACAGATGGTAAAGCAATAAGGGAAACAGGTAATTACAGAGCTCTGCTCATGAAATTCCTACGACCAAAATGATATGCTGATTATCTGGAAGCTTTATTTTGTATAACTCTTACAGCTGCATCTCTGTCAGAGCCTGTGCCAACACACAAATGATACACTTCCCCCACTCAGCCAGGAGAGCTGACTTTTTAAGGGTTGGAGAGCTGATATGTGGAAAAGGCACTATGTAATTCCAAACAAAACAAGCAAACTTTTTATCTTCTTAATTACTACTCAAGGCTTCCCTGTGGATCTCTCTGATCACTTACCTCATAAAAATATCAGTAAGTTCTTCAGCATCTGCTTTGATTAACAGCATGCTTAACACTTGTCGCAAGAAACGGACTTTGGGTTTATCTAGTTCACTGAATTCAATTACCTGGTAGGCAGAGAGGGAGAATTAAGATTAATTCAAGTATGTCAAACAGCTGAATTCTTGTCCAAATGAACAGCTTGTAGCACACCACCTGGCCTCCACATACACCAAGTCTTAAGTTTGGCACTGAACTAGCTGAGAATGCTGCCTTCCAAAGCCAATTAATAAGGACAGCAGAGAGCCTCCTAAGGAACAGAGTACCAGAATACCAGATATAATTTCTCAACTAGATAAATACTTCATTAAAAATCCAGTTAACTGCTTGTTTAATAAATTTCAGTTATTCTTCTAATAAAATCCCGTGGACTCCCCATTCTGAAACCCAAGTGCTCAGTAGATTTCTTTCTTGTCTAATAAAAATCAACATCAGCTAAAAACCACTGCACAAAATCTACTGACCAAATCTGTTAATGAAGGGGCCTCAATTCCAACTCTGGATACTCTAAGGAAAAATAATCTTACAATTGCTCTAGATGCAGAACTGTAGAATTTCTGTATGCCTGGGTCACCACAGGTTCCCTTTTCCCCAAATGACTGCGTTATCATAATCAATTGGATTAATTTGGTAATAGCCCAGGTAGCATAAACATCTAAAATACCAGCTGGGTAACAGAGAAAATACATCATAGAATCATAAGGTTGGAAGAGACCTCTAAGACCACTGAGTCCAACTATTAACCTGCCACTCTGCTGTAACCCCTAAACCATACTCTCCAGCATCAGAACCAGACATCTCCTAATCCCTTCCAGGGATGGTGATTCCACCACCTCCCCAGACAATCTAATCCAGTGCCTGACCACCCTAACAGTGAAAAACTTTTCCCTAACATCTAATCTGAAGATTCCATAGAACTAGCAAATGCAAGACAAGCCCAAAAGTATTTGAAAACACACTGACCTTGAGAACTGAGAGTGGCAGCGATTTTGTCCTTATTAAGTGAGCCAACAGTGAAACCAAGTTGGAGTTGGCAGCAGCTGTCAGGTTTTCCAAGTCTCTGATTTTGTCCCAAATACTAAACTGAAACGTCACCTAGGTGTCAAAGGTAAAAAAATATCCTACAAATCAAGCAGCTGTTTAAATGAGTAACAACACAACAAACCTTTTGACCTTCTATTCTTTATGACCCTCTGTTAATTAACAGAAATGCTTGATCAGACTGTTCCAATGCATAAAGCAGAAGAAAACAAACCTTCTGCAGTAGTTATTTTATTTCCTATTCAGATCTGACCATGAGCATGCTTTACTGAATGCCAAGCTATACCAGCAGAACTTTTCCTCAGATCAAGATCCTAACAGGTATTCAATAACTGTCTTCCTAACCACAATTACGACACTAAACCAAAGAAGCAACAGATTTTTCTTTACCTGAAATCGTCTTTCATATTCACAAAACTTGTTAGCCAAAAATGCATAGAAGGGGTTGTATGTCTTCTCCTGTAAGCAGCAGTAAAGGACAACATGAACTATTTCTCTCTCCTGATTATCCTTCAGTCCAAGCCTAAAATTTAGCAAGAGAATGAGAATCATTTAATTAGGAAAAAAAAAGTACTGCTACAAAGTAAGAGCTACTGTCAACATCATAGAGCAATACTTTAAAAAACCTCCAAACATCACATTAATTGTACTCATTAGGAAGTTCTTATGAAGTCTTTAAAACACTAAATGGACTCAAACCTTTAAGACTCTGTGCTAAAACAGTGTCCTGGGTATGGCAAATGTGGAATTGCTGCAGTATTTTGGGTGTTGACAGAGTGGCTGCAAAAGCAAAACCTCAACAGACAGAAGAGGAATGATACAAGTGTAATCCCTCCCTGGGGAAGGAAAGGTAGCCCACTTCTTGTCTGCAGCTCTCATGAACTAAAACAGAGGAGAGGGCACAGTTACCATGACTGTGCCTTTGAACACAGCAGTGGCAAACACTGCTGCCTGGTACACCACCACAAAGGTTAAATAGCAAAACAACAACTGCAGGACCCCATAGCAGTTATCTCACACTTGTACCTATGGTCATGGGAGGAAAAACAGCCCTTGGAGCAGTATAAGCCTACTTAGAGAAACATGTTCAGGGCCCTTTACTTCTGTGCTACTTAGGGCTAAGAAAATATTCCAAGATGTTTTTCCTACTTAATTGGTGATAAGAATTTTTTTATCTCTAGGTCAACTCCACGCTGCACAATACTTGAAAATCATTTTTGTCTGTTAGTGGCCTAAGAGGATGCAGTCAATGATTTCAAAGCACCTTAAAAAAATGTTAAAAGCCTGAAGAAAACAGTATCTATGAGTACTTATGTTGGCTGCTCCAAGTGTGAAGGCCAAGGACCAAGCAGCCTTCCCACTTGAGCAGCTGACCAGTCCAAAAGAGTGCTGAGACACTTTGGCAGGGAATGGTAACTAACTTGCAATGCACTTGGTCTGTGAATAATATGATTTAACTCCCAGGGCTGCCAAATGCTTGGCAGCATTAAAACCAATTAAAATGAAAAATGCTTCCTATTATAATCTGAAAAATATCAAACAAAATTCTTCTCATTGCTTCAAGCTCGAGTTTCATATGGCATTAGTACAACTCAAGCTTACTTTCTAACCAAGTTTGACTCCACTGGAACTTGCCCTACCATCTGTAGAGTAGTTTGTCATTGCTTGATGCTAATATCCCTTGTTTGTACACCTCCAGACATCTGCTTTGCATTTGATCACAGACACACCAGATTAACAGAGAAAATACTGTCTTTCAGCCAAAACTCCCCAGAATTTAAGGTTTTACAATAGGAAAATCTGGGATGATTTCTAGGCTGATTGTTAATGAACACTGAGAACTCAGAAGTTTGCTTCTCCAAAAGAGACCAGCACTGTAAGTGTTATGTCTGTGACATAACTCACCTGCTCTCCCATCAGCCAAGTTCCATCCGATTTTAGGACAGAGCAACAAAAGGTGTGTTGTTTTTTTTTTCACAAATAAACAGGTTTTCAGCCACCAGATACGTATTTAATGGCTGACTTCGGAAGTTACATTGCAAGCACTAGCTTGGCACACTCTCCTTTTCCTTGTTTGTCATCACTTCTATCATGACTTGCTTATTTAGGAAATACTCCTGCTGCTAGACAGTTGTAACCAAGTAACAACACTTGGATACTCAACTTCGTTCTTATCTTCACTTCATCACATACCTAGAATTCCCCAAAATCAAAACTTTCAAAGTCCAGGCTCTCTTTTACTGCTGAGCTTCATCATAAAGCATGTACAGATCTCATTACCCTGATAATCTTTGGTAAAAATTCATGAGTTACAGTATTCTCACGGACTTGTATGATTGCTTTCAGAATTTCCAGCTACAGATGGGGTAACTGCCTGTCTATCACCAGCAGAGGCTTGTCTCTAAGTAGGTTAGTTATCAACAGCTGAAGCCCAAGACCACTCCCAAACCCACCTTTAGAAGTCAGTTCTAACTATTTTAGCAGATACAATCACTTTGTAGATACTCACTATCCTGAATTACACATCGCACTAGAACAGGATAGCTGAGGCTTTTACAAGTGTCAGTATTTTCTGAGATGTAAAGTTTCTCAAATTCTTCATCTCTACACAACAGCTTTGAAAACTGCCTCTCCTTCAAACTTCAGCAGCCTTCACTCCCTCTCCTGAGTGGAACTGTGGTTTGTGCAGGAGGTGTGGCCCTCCAGCTCATGGAAGCAGATCAAGTCTCACTTTCTCCTCTTTGTCTCCAGTGATGTTTGCAACCCTCCCTTTACACTGACACTTGTGCAGTCACAAGCTGAGCCACTTCAGGGAACTGTTCTGGCTTCAAACTCATTACTTGCTTTTGCAGTAAGGCAGAGGACTATCAAAAGTATAGCAGTCTGGATTTTAAATAGTTTAAATCATCCTTTAACCACACCACAGCCCTAGCAACAGACGAATCAACAAGAGTAGTTAAAATATTTCTATACATGCTCTTCCTCGTGAGACTGACATCAAACACATGAACATAAATTCCCATACACTCTGGAACACAGTCACACTGAAGTTAATTCCTTCACTGACAATTCTGTGTACTTTCCATTATACTCTACCAGATGTGGGCAGATTTGAGAATGCCTCTCTCTGAGTTTGCTGAATAAAATCCATTCCAACTTACACCAGGCAATCTGCAGAGAGTTTTCCTGCCAAGCCTCTATGTATTCAGATTTGTGTACTAGTTTAAATAGCACAGATGAGAGTCAAGCCCAATTTGCAAATTGAGCTACCAGGTCTTGGCAAAAGCTGCAGCAGCAGAAGCTAATTTCTTTTAATTGAACAGTCCATATTAAGATATTGGAATGACTCCATCAGAGTCTTAAATCCAAGCTGTGTTGTGCAGAAGTGGCATTTAATCAAATATTAGTTGACTTTATTACAAAGTCTGTTTTGATTTGGTTAGCAAATTAAATAATTGCGTGCCATCCTGGTAAGACAATTCCCTTGAATTACAAGGCTGCGACAGAAAAGTTCAGACCTGATCTCTCCCCTCCATCCCTGTTACTACAGACTTAAAATTAATATTCTGACAAACACAAAGAATAGCTTAGTTTGAGTTTTCCCCTGGTCACATCTTCTTCTGAAGAGCTGTCTGTCAAGGGATAAAGAAACTGGTCTTAACATGAAATGTGATCCTGGAGCAAATCCAAAGCTAATAAATTCTGCAAGAGGGAAGTGGAGGTGCTAGAACACTTATCAGGTCATGCAAGTATGGACAGAGACCTATGAGATGGCTTAACAAGGTGGTAAGGAGTAAAGGAAGTGGTAGCAGCACAGAAATCCAGCAACAAAACCAAGAGATGATCTGCAGAGGCCTCTGGTCTGCCTCTGCAAGGAAGCAAGTCTGCAACATCCCTCCATCCAGCTGGGATACACAGCTTCAATGCAAAAAGCTACAGACTCCTTACATCTGTAAGGAAGAAGCTGTAAATCACAGCTATAGCCATGAGGGACAAGAACAGAGGCTACTCCTTTCCTCTCACTGCTGGTCAGCTCTACCTACCTTCTTAGTCCTTACACCAGGGATCTGCTCCCTTTTCCTCCCTTTTTACCCTACGTGGATCCCTAGCACTTCTTTTAATTGTATTTTTTCTTTTAACTAAATGCTCTTAAGCCCAGACCAGCAACGTTATTTTTCCAACCCATTTCATGCTGTTTTTAGTTCTGGACTGTCTTCTGTGCTAGTCTGTACTTACTTGAGAAGCTTTTCAAAAGCATCCATGAAATCTTCACTTGTCATCAAGACACAAAAAATACTTCTCCTGATGTCAGTGTTCATTCTCTGCTTACGAGCGAGCTCCAGTATCTTTGAACTCACCTGAAGATAAAATCATATGCTATTTTATTTATGCTTGATTTAACAGAGCTATTTCTGTGCAGCCTTGAAAAATAATGAAACTCTCCAGTAAACTATGAATCAGCAATCTAAAGGTCCTGAGCTTTTGTCCCAGAGGCACGAGCATCATCAGGAGCTTTTTCAACTACATATTTTAATCTATTTTAATCGTGCCAATTATTTTTAAGACTTGCTTCCCTAATATAAGTCATCATGACCATCTCACCAAATTAATTCTAGAATCAGCTTGGATATATGCCACCCACAGACAGATAACACTACCTGTCAGAATCCATACCAGCAAATCCACTGTTAAATCGAGTCTCTTCTTTCACTTATTTCTCAGGGTAAGAAAAAATAAGCTATACCATAATATTTGTAGTAATAGCTCTTATAAAGCACATCAGTACAACATTTTGAAAAACATGAGAGCAGAATTTATAGTCCAGAAGCTTAGTCTTACAAGAGTCCAGGAAGGTTTTTTTGGTGAGCTCCGAAATGAACTTACTTCACCTATGGGAAGAATATGAAGAAGATCACAACCACTCAGACTTGTAACTAGCATTGCTTGGATTTACCTTTCCTACATGCAGTTTTTGCTGAGTTTTGCTGTTTGTATCCTCAATCATTGGTGCCCCACTCCAGGATGAGCCCACGATCCACCAGCGACCAACCCGATCGGCGCTGAGGAGAGATTCCAGGGACACACGGAGCTGAGTGTCTTTTCCTGAACCACTGCTGCGAACCTGGAATAGCAAAATATAAACAAAAATCAACACAAAAGCTTTTATTTGATGCTCTATTCTTAAAAAAAAGCAACTAAAAACTTTAATTACTTATAATTACTTTTAAATAAATAAGTTAATCTCCATAAACGTCTTCCCATATTGCCTTCCAACCTTTGTTTCAGTCAGCAACCTGAAACAGATTTACAAGCTTCCCATAATGCTGTTAAATACAAAAAGTTGCATAAATCTACGTGTGGAACCTCTTGAATTTTTTAGTTTAAAAAAGAAACAACAAATTACAAAGTAGCCATCTTCCAATCACAAAGTTTGATTAGAACTTAGACATTTCTGGCAGTGAAAATCAGTTGTAGTATCTTACAACCTGGTCAAGATTTTCCTTTTGAACACTTGTGATTAAACAAAGTGACATGACAAACTGCCTTAAGTTTTGTGTAGTTTAAGTAACAAAAATTTTAAACTCTTCTCCTTTTGAACACTTGTGATTAAACAAACTGACATGACAAACTCCCTTAAGGTTTGTATAGTTTAAGTAACCAAAATTTTAAACTCTTTGAACAAAATCAGAATTTTCAACAAAAGAGTCTAGAAACATATTAGGAGGACTGTGAAAATTTAAGAGAGGAAATTCTACAGAACTAGACTACCTGGCTTGTTTTTCCCTGGCCTGTTATCCTGCTATGCACATCCTGCACCTACAAATTACTTTCACACATTTTATACTGGGTTGTTCTAGACAAACTGACCTCTCTGTGTCAAAAAACACCTCCAAACAAAATAAAGAAAAAACATTCAGATTCTCAGAAGTGTCAAACATCATGGGAAAAAAAAGTTTTTTACTATAAGGAAGGTGAGACACTGGCACAGGTTGCCCAGGGATGTGTTGGCTGCCCCAACCCTGGCAGAGTTCGAGGCCAGGCTGGATGAGCCTTGAGCAACCTGATCTAGTGAGGAGGTGTCCCTGCCCAGGGCAGAGGGTTGGGACTAGATGATCTCTAAGGTCCATTCTACCCCCTAAAATTCTGTAATTCCAAAATAATTCTGGTGAAGTTGGGAGTAGGTGCCTGCATCCAAAATCCAGGGAAAAAAAGAATTTGTGCAGAAGAAACGAGTTGATGTGACAATCATTAAACATCCCACAATCTCTTTTTCAAGTACAAGCCTTTGAGGCAAATTCTTTGGCTAACCACTGTGTCCTTTCTCAAACTGTTCTGCAGAAGGCTGTTTCACTGCTTACTTAACTGGGACAAGGAGATAACACTTAATGATCTAAGAAGTGAGTTTTGTCCACCAGAGTTTCAGACTGTTAAATTATTTAAAATACTACTACAGTCCATCAAGCTGACATGCAACACCAAGAATCACTCCTGGTTTAAGAATAACTAGGCTACATATGCCAAGAAATTTCTCACCAGTGTCCTTTGCAATTTCCGGAGTCTTTCGACTGGTTCAGGATCATAACCAGGAATCTTACGCATGTCATTATTCCTTAGTGCCAACATAGTCTCCAGCATAAAACGAACCTATTGGGAGAAGAAATATTTCTGTGGACTGTGTGCTGTAGGTTTATTAAATGAAGTAGAGACTGAAATTACTGTTCTGTGAGAATAAGCAGCTCAGCTGGCAACATACATAGAAATTCAGATGACATTAATACAAATTGATGCCTATTTTAACTGCTATTATATTAATTGGTGTACAGGTTTCAATCTGAAGCTTGATCTGCTAAACACCATCCCTCAGGGACAATTTCTGAAGTGTACAAAGTTAGATAAGACACAAACAGTTCAGTCTCACCCATCACAAGCATTTTTGGTGTCTGTGTCCTAAGAACTAACGGAGCAAAACAGCCAAGAAGAATGCAAATAACTGCATGCAACAACCAAACACTACTGGTAATTTAGAATGTAAACAGAAGGTAGCAGAAAACATTTTTGTAAATAAACCCACATATCCAAGTACTTATTAAAGTCTACTGAGAATATAAAATATTTTAAAACACACACATACCCTAGTCTGATCCTGGAGTTTCTTCTCTGCTGTGCTGGCTTTCTTCTGGGCTTCAGTGATCAGCTCCTTCAAAGCCAGTGCATCATCTTTTCTTAAGGAAAAGCCCACGTTTTTCAGCAGAAACAAAATCAGCTCAATCTCTTTTTCAGTGAAAGTGCTAACAAGCTTTTTCAGAATATCAAAGACCAGCAGGGAATGAACCACATGGAAGTTATACAGATGAGCGATCAAGGCGAGCAGATTTTCACATTCTTTCCCTTCAGCATCACTTTTACAGAGTTCATCAAATTTCTTCACCACAGCTTCCAAAAAGTGAGCACCGACCTGGCAACAATTCCATCAAGGGAAAAAAAACAATCCAGCAGTCAACTCTAAGTAGATTTCACAGACATCTGTAAAACATTCATTTTTGGGTCACTGCCATTATTAATTTTAAAGAAATACTGTTGCTCCTCTCAACCAATATGGATGTTCTACATTTACAGACACAAATATCTAAGTGGTGTGATGTTTTCTTAAAACTATACATTATTTACACCTTGTATATGACATCCAGTTACCTTTTAAAGCCTGTGCAAGCAAAGTAGATGTTATGAAATTACAGTACACATACATCAGCATTTGCTCTCACACTTTTCATGGACACATATTAGCATCTTTCCAGCTGTCAGGCTAGCATGCTAGTCATTCATCCAGAAAAAGCTGCTTGTCAAAAAACCAAATATATTGCTGAGTTCAGCATTCCAGAACAAAATCATTAACAGGAGGACAAATGTTAGTATTATTTTTAAACAATATTGTTAAACAAGCCCCAAAATACCAAGTTTTCACAGCTGCTGAGCATGAGCTTAGGCTGATTTTGAAGTGGGGCTAATTCTTAGCCATTTGTCAGTGGAACAGTTGGGAAAAGAAGTTTTGCAATCTCTGTCTTTCTGAAGAGATTAGTGATGCTAAAGGCTGGAATTGGAAAGCATATCAAAACACAGGGAGGTAATGAATACACTGCTGCTAAACAAGACTCTCCCATTATTATGGTGCTAAAATTTGCTGACTCTTATGAAAACCAGAACTCCCAGCAGCACTACTGACTTGCCTTACAAGCTTTTTCCAGCTTAGGTTTTAACTATCCAGTGACTGCATGAATGTATGAACACAATTATTGGAATCTCAGCTTCTGTACTGCTCAAGCTAATCTTCAATGCAGAGCTATTATCACACTTTCATGTAATGCACACTCTGCATTTATTTCACAGAAAAAACAATGGGGCTTTATAGCAAACTTAGATACTGCAATTTTGGATTCAAAGGTGCTGTGTAACTGAGTCAGGAGGACAGAGGACAGTCTGGATAGCATCTATACATCTCTGAGATGTATTAGTATATCTATATTTAAACCTTATTACTAGGTATTTTGCAATTTATCAACTTCTACAAAGATTTTATTTCTCTTCTTGAAACAGCATTGTAATGTTACATTGTATTTGCAGTCAAAACTGCCTTTCAAGCAGCAAAGAGGGACCAAAGAAAAGTTTAATGTCAAGGCTGCATGGAGAACAGTGCTCCAAGTGCATCCATCTGATATTTAATATGGTTTCAGAGCCAGCATTCAGGCCAATATATGCCAAACCAAAGAACTAGCATTAATACATCTTTTGCACTGAGATGTAGGAAAAACATACATGTAATTTGATGGGAACATGGGGCTGAAACACCTCAGTTTCCTTCCAGATATTTCACTGAAGTTTGCTAAAATCTTCCCTTTGACATCAGTAGCTTCATCTTCCTAACAGTAAGCAAGAGATATTTTCTCTCAGCCATTCATTTGGCTTAAAAACACAAAAGTAAACAAACAAACAAACAAAAATAACCCAAAATTGCCGTGCTTTTTGGAATTTTTTACATTCTGGAGTCACTGATATAACTAGTTAATTCCACTGATGATTTGGTTTAGAAAATAGCTTCTTTCCACTGATGTAAAAAGCATTTCTGTAACCGCAAGACTTTTCTTATCTGGATACACATTGTTCAAAACCAATACCCTCATGTACTCAAGAGAACAGAAATATATTAGTGTAATTAAAGGAGAGCGAGCTTGAAGCTTAAAATTTTGGGTTACTGGATGCAGAAAGATTTTGATGAAAAAAGTGTTTTCATAACTAACCAGCAGTAACTCATGGAGGAACCAAAATCAGATAAAACAACAGATTTGGACCCTTTCACTTGTGGACACCTTGCAAATAAGCTACAAATGCTGATGAGACTCAACTAAAGATGCATTTTAGTGATACACGATCAAAAATTACCAGGCAATTCAAACAAAATATCAAGAAAAACACTCTACAATGTGTATGATCAAGCCAAATTTGTCCCAGCTACAAGAATTACCTCAATTCCTACGTTATGATGCAGAATGCTAACCAAAAGGACGTGCTCCATCACCAACCTCGCAGGCATGGCAACTGCAGTGACACAAGCATTCATGAGAATATCTGTCAGAGTGTCATTCATGTCCTTTCTGCTGTTGGCCATGTAGAGCTCTTCCATCTGTCCACTAATGGAGGACAAATTCGGTTCACTCAACCTATGGAGAAACAAAATGCAGTGCTCACTTTTTCTTCTTTTTACCCAGTTCCATAATTTTCAGTTTAGCCAACAAACAACCTATTCCTTTTCAGAGGAACTAGCCTGGCTTAAGAGAAAGATTGAAAAGATGACTGAAAGGGACCTTTTGTGCTTTTCTGTGTTCACTAAACTAAAAATAGATACTTAACCCTAGTGTAGTTTTAAAAAACATTTACATGGAAAACAGATTAACAGCAGTATTTACAAAGCACTGTCCATGTGCTTATGGTCATGCTGAACAGATTTGCTAAGAAAACAAAGCATTCTTAGCACTTACAACTATGGCACATCACAGGCTTTGGAGAAATTAAGTATGAAAATACTGTCTACTTTAACATATATGGTGGAGCAAATGATTGAACAAACTCTAGTCTGCATTTTACAGAAAACAGACAAAACAATGCCATAGATTTCTTATTTAAAAACACTCTCCAATTAAAACGAGTGTTAATTATTTTTTTGGTTCTTCAGCACTTTAAGCTAGGAAGCCTTGCTCCAACTCAGCCATAGTGTTGGAGAAATTTAATTTTATTTAAAAAAAGAAAAAAGTGGGTTTTTGAGGGCGAGTTAAGCTTGCAGAGGTTTTTTTTGTACAAACATACTCCGACTGACACTTTGTGAATTATACCCAGCACTTGCAGGCAACTGCTGTGTGGAATTCAGCCCAACCTTAAATTTATTTTCTAGATTTTTCAATGCCTATAATGACTAACCTTGAAGAATTTATATCAACAAAGGTAATTATTATTAAGGATAGCAGGCATGATTGCCAACTTAAAATCAGTTTGTGCAGAGAAAAGTCACATCTTTGCCACTTGTCTTTGAATGATGAGCACTGTCACATTGAACCAGAGAGATTAATGACTTTCCTTATTACATTACCTGTTAATGAGGCCATTCACCATTTTCTTCAGTCTTCCCAATTCTTCTCTTTTCTTGTCATCTAGAGTTTCTTGAGCTTTCCTTACTTGAGGGGGAACATACTTTGTAGTACTGTGATTATGAGTCTTACCAGGAAAAGAAGAAAATAAGATACCAGGTAAGACCACTATCTTAAACACTTGAACACAAATATTCATTTAAGATAAATATACCAAACTTTTAGTTGACGATACATCTTACCATCTAATAACCAACACCAAAGTAACGACATACAGAAAAGAAAGAGGCAAGAAGATACCCCTTATGGACCAACTTGATAGCAGCAAAGCCCCTCTTCCTTTTACATGAAATTTTCTTTAAGTTATGGTCATTAAAACCTCACCTCTTAGATCCTGGTTTTACCCAAGTTTTATGCAGCCATAGTGACAGGTTAAGTCAGTGCCATGAGGGCTAAATCACCTGCATGGCCTTCTCTCCTCCACCCGTGGTGCTGTGAGGCATAACACAGGCAGAACCCCTGGGATGATCCAGAATATGCAATTTTACTTTTAATTAGTTATTTATTTAGTTAAGTTATTTAATTAGTTTATGCTGGGGCCTGGCCAGCAGAGGAGCTGTAACCTGAGCAATGGTTAAAGGAATGCTTAAGCAATTAAAACCAAGACACACAAAATTGGTCTTGCTGACCTTGTTTCTGTCTTCATGCATTCCTGTGTCTTCAATCCAACACCTTATAATGGTCTTGTTCTCTCCTGCTGCCAGGGGTTTTAGGTTTAGTTTTGGTTTTACTGCCTTATAGATAAGATAAGTCATCTGGCTAACAAGCTGGGAATAGTGCTGTTGTTTAGGTTCTCATGGACACTGTGTAGCTCTTGTTATCAGTTTCCCAGGATGTGAGAGCAGGATGCAGCTTAAACTTGTAACCTATCCTAAGTAAGAACTGCA
>NW_008666823.1:0-756 GCF_000695815.1 Acanthisitta chloris | reverse complement strand
TTACTATAAATACTGTTAGGTGCCCTAAATAAAGTTGACTATCAGAGCATCATATTGGTGTGCTGGAGTTCGTCCCTCGCAAAGACCCCAACAAGTTAAAATACTAATTTTAACACAAGTTCTCTATACTCTTAGCAAAAGTGTTTAACCATATTCTTAAACTCTAATGCCAGGGTAGTTCCTTTTATTTGCTGATCTCATGTATAGAGAGATCCCACCTGCCATGTGCTGTAGGGTATTACCTACCACCATCCTGACTTGAGGTAATTCTACCCTCCATGTCTAACAGCTGTCCCTAGGGCCGGGCACACCTCTGAAGGCAACACTTTGGCTGGGCCGGCACTGTTTTGAACCAGGACAACACTCCACATGGCCCGACCGGGCAGCAAACACCTGTGCCTAACAGACGCCATATAACTCTGCTCTGTGTTCAGGTTGCAGCATGTACTTTGAATTGCAGCCTGGGTTATCCGAGGGGAACACCCTCCCTCCTCCTCCTCCTCCTCGCCCGAGGGCTCGCTGGCATCTGGCACCCCGTCGTCCTCAGGGGACGAGGACGAGCTCTCGCTCTCACACAGTCCTTCCACGTCATCTCCGTCGGAGGGGTCTGAGGCATCTTCTTCATCCTCCTCATCCTCATTCCCCTCCTCCTGGGGCCCCGGCTGCCCCTCCTGCGGCTCCGGCGGGGTGTCCTCCTCGTCGCTGCTGTCGCACAGCCTGCTGAGCCCGGCGCGGGTGCCCAGGGCTCCCAGCACG
>NW_008666822.1:1954-43603 GCF_000695815.1 Acanthisitta chloris | reverse complement strand
GGGGTGGAATTTGTTTGCAGCATCTCTGCTCCCTGCACTGACATCCATCCCGGCAAACAGAGCGAACACACAAAGCAGGGGCTGAGATGCTCCGAGGAGCCCCACGGGGTCCCTGCCAGCACCTCCACCGGGCAGGTACCCGGTGCCAGGCACCTTCTCGCTCCCGTTCACACGCGGGGAGGGGAGAGCTGGGGCTCACTCCTCTCTCACAGCTGGGGAAATTAAAGCTGCTGACTCGGCACAGCCACCCCCTAACCCCTGTCTCCCACCTTCTCCCTCCGATGGGCTCCACTGCTGCCGGGGAGGGGTCCAGGGCGCTTCCCAAAATCGGTGGGTGTGTGCAGAGGGCAGAGCATCCGCTGGCTGGCAATCCGCGGCGCAGCGAGAGCAGGTAACACTGTCACCCCTCTTATCTCCCATCGGCTCCCCGTTACCGTGCGCCGTGAAATGCAACACGTCAAAGGAGGTCAGAGGAGCCGGAGGAGAGCGGAGGGGGATGGCAAGAGGGCAGCAGCCGAGGATCGGAGAAGGGGAAGCAGAAAGGGATAAACTCTTGTTTCCCTGCTGTGTTTCGCTGCACAACGCCGGTTGTCCCGGAGGCAGCTGAGCTGAGACACACACACACACACCTTGGGAGGAGGTCAGCAGGGTTACCTGGCACAGGTGATGTTATCCTGCTCCTGAGCTATGCCAAGGCAACAGGAGAGGGGCTGGACAGGGCAGCGGGAGGAGTGGAGAGGATGAGCGGGGTTAATTTGAATCCCTCTCTTCTCTTCCTCCCACCACCTGATAGGAGGGCAGAGAAGCAGCAATGCTGCCCTAGTGATCCTCCTTCAGCATGTGCAAAGCAGAATTGTTTGGGGACAAAAGAGTGATTTGGGAGACTGTAGAAATATAACAGCAGAAGATTAAACAGACTGATGGACACAAAATCCAAGGAGCAAGCAAGCCTTCCCCAGTATCCCAGCTGCACGGGGAATAACCCTACAGCCAGGAACACTCCACATTGCTGCAACCCTGCCCTGAGTTGGGTAAGCAGGAGCCACAGCTCTTGGGAAGGAGTCAGGCCTCCAGCAAGCCTGAGCCCAACAGTTCCAGTGCTTGGAAAACACACAGGAGGAAACTCTGCCTTCATGAAACCCCTCACCTAGATCAGATGGGGTGGTAGAATTGAAGGCACCGATGCCTGAGAGCTCAGACCACTCCATAAACACCTCCATCTGCGACCAAAAAGTGATACTCCAGAGGGGATTACTGCCCCACAACCTCCTCGGGATATCCCAGTCCCCTGGGCCAGCCCGACTGGACCCATCTGGCTGAAAGCACAACCAGAGCTGGGGCAGAGGCAGCATAAGCTCCCCCAGCTCTCATTAGTCTCCACATTCCCCCTGGTGTCTTGGGGTAAGGGAAGGGCAGCCTCCTTTCCCCCAAGGATATGGAACAGCCCTCAGGCCTTTCCTTGCTCAAGCAATGACCAGTCAGCCCTTCAGACAGGGCTGTCACACCAGTCTGGCTCCCAGAGGAGCTTGGTGTCTCTCATTAGGCAGCAGAGACAATCTGCTGAGATATTGCTGAACTCTCTCTAATTTCACACTACCAATCTGCTGTGCTGGGGCTCGCCGCTGCGTACTCAGCGATGCGACAGCTTCCCACTTTCACTTATCAGCGGAATGAAACACTTTATAAGTGAAACAGTAGTTTAATTTGCAGGAGACATAAACGGATTTTTAAGAGGAGCTGTGCAGGAGATGTTAAAGCAGAAATGAGAACCTGTGTGGTGCTGGGACTCTGTGTGTCAAGGGATGCAGAGCATGGCCACACACATCCCCAGCTGCACTGCCATCACCTGAGACACTGGCACAGGCATCTCACACCTCTGACTGCAGCAATCTGGGAGGGGAAAATACCCTCAAGTCAAACACAGCCTGGTTGTCTGGGTCCATCTCACACATACATACACTTGCTCAGGCCCTAGAGACCAGTATTGCCCCTTTCAAAACTCTCCAAACACAGCAAAGCCATCGTGGATGTGGGAACCGGCGCCGGTCCCAGCCTGCAAACAGTCACGATGCTTTTCCAGGCAGAATTCATCACAACTACCTCACAGCAACTCAGACATCCCAAGTGTGAACTGGGAAGTATCTCTGCCAGGTCCCCTGCTCAGCCAGCACGGTGGGACAAGCCAATGGCCCTGGCAGGTGGCTCTTGCACCATTCCCAGAGACTCTTCACAGCCCCTGGTCACTGTGCTCCTGAGCCCAGAGTGAGGAAACCAGATCTGGTTACATCTTTTGAGAGGGAAAAATACCTGCCAAGATCCCCTAAACGCTGAGAGGAAGCTCCCTCATCTCCCCATAACATCTCTGTCCTCAGGTCAGGTGGAAGAGGATTTCTCAAGACCCTTCTCTTAGTGCCAGCTGGGGAGGGACCTGATTCTCCAAGTTTCCTGGGAAGTTGGCTGAAAGCACCAAGGGGACTTCAAAGGAGTTTGGGGCAGGGATATTCCAAACTGCTGAAAATTGGCCACTGATGTCAGACAACAGTTCCCTGTCAAACTTCACATGAAGCCAATAATGAAGAATTTTTGTAATCACCTTTTTTTAAAAAATGTTCTGAGCATTAATTCTTGGTGTTTAGAAAAGGAATTTCTTCCACCCTGTTTTAAATACACCCACAGCGACTGAGGCCCCATTTTTCACAGCCAGTTAACCCAGTGTACCAGAAAGCCATCAAATGTTGTGGGGTAGCTATAAAAATAAGATTGGAATACATTATTTCACAGGATGTTCAAAACCAATTATCACCATGTGCATGCAAAGGAACATGTTAAATGCAAATATGAACTGATTTAAGACACAGATGCACAAGAGATATCAGGATGAATCTAGAGGAAGCCACAGAACAGAGGGCTAGAGCACCTCTCCTATGAAGAAAGGGTGACAGCTGGGGGTGTTCAGCCGGGAGAAGAGAAGGCTCCTGGGAGAACTTAGAGCCCCTTCCAGTGCCCCAAGGGGCTCCAAGAGAGCTGAAGAAGGACTTTGGACAAGGGCATGGAAGGACAGGACAAGGGGGAATGGCTTCTCACTGTCAGAGGGCAGAGTTAGATGGGATATTGGGAAGAAATTCTTCCTTGTGAAGGGACATGGTCAGCGGTGGCCTTAGGAGTGCTGGGTTAACAGCTGGACTTGATGATCCTGGAGCGATTTTTCTTAACAATCTCACTATTCTAAATGTGCAAACATGAACCCAGACCAGTACAACACACTGCAGGTCCTTGCTCGTGCCCAAAGCCCCAGCGAAACACAACCCATGACTTCTGGAGGTGACTCCTTGGAACAGCACAGCCCTGGGCACCAACACACTCTTTGTGACAGAGCTGTGAAGCCCTCCAGGAGTTACTACAACTTAACACAGCTGCAATAAAGCACAGAGTATGCAAGGGGTTCTATAATTTCAGCCTAACCAGGCACTTTGCTGTAATTGTCAGCTCTATTGCATTACAGACACATTTCCATGCCGATACCTACCATAAGCCAACTGCATCAATTTACTAATTTGCCTGGCATATCGCTGCATTACAACTCACTTAGCACAATTACTCTAGTTCCAGCAGCAAATCCAGATGTGCTGCCCAAGTTACAGTTCCTGGGAACAGCACAGAATTGCATAGTGAGAGCCTTGCACTGTGAGCAATGTGAAAGATCTCAAGGGGAAGACATAGGAGTGGCTGAGGGCACTTGGCTTGTTCAGCCTGCAGCAGAGGAGACTGAAGTCAAACCTCATTGGGGTCTGCAGCTTCCTCATGATGGGCAGTACCCATCTAACCTCTCTGTGACCAGTGACAGGACCTGAGGGAACAGCATGGAGCAGTGTTAGGGGAGGGTTAGGTTGGATATTAAGAAAGAGTTCCTCACCCAGAGGGTGTTTGGGCACTGGAACAGCTCCCCAAGGCAGTGATCACACCCAAGCCTGGCAGATCTCAAGGAGCATTTGGACAGTGCTCTCAGGAACATAGTGAGATTGTTGGGGTGTCCTGTGCAGGGCACGAGTTGGATTCAATGACCCTTATAGCTCTCTTTCAGCTCAGGATATTCTGTGATTCTATCCCAGAGAAGCACCCAGGAAAGTAGAACCACTACCAGGAAATTTCACCCAGGAAAGTGGAACCACCACCAAACTCAGTCACAGTTCAGCTGCACAGAGACAGTCACAGCTGCCACCACAGAGATGCTGATCCGATCACCTACCTGCAGCAGCTCATCAGCATCTGTCCCTTTTTGGAGCAGCGTGGGATGTGCATGCTTGTGAAATCCAATTCCCTTTTTAACCCCCCAGATCGATGGAAATTGTCAGTTATTTCATCCCACTTCAAAAGGTCCTCCCCACACGCAGCACTGTGCAGTTAAATCACAGAGCACACAGGGACAATTACCTCCCAAAGCAGGGCTGTACTGCTGCCTGCTCCCTGATGGCAGCACAAAAACCTGGCTCAGGCATGCAGGGAAGAGATAAGCGCAGGAAAAAGCACAGCCAGCTAAAGGAGTCACAGGGGTTTTTAGGTACTTGCTAAGTGAAAAAAAGGAGAGAGAAAATTAGTTGATGTCCCCTAAAAATAGTTTGTTAGAGTTCAAAAGGACAGAAGAAAGTATTAAACACCAACAGTGAGGTGATGAGAGGAAACACAGCAAAAGAAGAAACAAAGGCAGGATAATTTATGGATATTTGAAGAAACAAAAGCAGGATGATTTGTGGATATTTGAAGCTAGCAGGGCTGTCTTATGGGCAAGGAGAGCTGCCTCTGGAATAAGGTGCTCATATGTGATCACCTTGGCTCTGCCCCTCCACTGCTGCTGGAGATGCACCCAAATGTCACTTGATCCCCAGGGCAGTGGTCACAGTCTCAAGCCTGCCAGGCTCATGGTAAGATTCTTGGGATTGTCTTGTGCAGGGCCAGGAGCTGGGCTCAGTGAACCTTGTGGATCTCTTCCAACTCAGGATAGTCCATGATTCTACAATTCTTTCAAATCAAAAGGGGCAAACCCCCCAGATTCTGCCCCAGTGGGACAAACTGGGACATGTGTAATCTCCACATCCTCAACCAGTTTAGGAACAGAGACAGCTCAGCACTCGCCAGTTGTTCTTTTTTTCCCCTATAAATCAGCTCTGGCAAAACCCAAAGCAAAAATTGGAAAACTCATTAACATGATCAAGGATTTCAGAAAATGGAAAGGAGAATAATTCTTGCAATTAGAGCCCAGCAAACTTCATCAGTCTTTAGGAAAAATGATAATCAATATGGAGCGAGCAGTCTCCAGGCTGGGAGAGCTATGGGACTCAATCGATACAGCTGCCTGCATGCACAGACAGCAGATCTCTGAGGAGGAGCAGCCTCCTCCCACATCTGGCTCCCCACCACCACCCCTGTCAGACCTAGGAGTGTTGCTACAGGGGTTTCGTTAGCAAGTAACACAACCTCTAGGGCTCCCAAAAGGGGCCAGGACTCACAGTGGCCTGGTTGGAGAAAGAAGAGGGAGAACAGCCTCTCTGGGAAATTACACATCCATGACCTTGAGCTTCCTTCTGAATTGTATGAAGTCCTTCCACTGATCCCAGGGACACAGCAGTATGGTCCTGAGCAGCTCCCCTTCCCAGGGCTTCATGAAGCAATCCCTCCTGGACTTTTATGAACTGGCAGCAGACCCAGCCTGACACCAGGTGTTAGCATGGTGGACAGGCTGTCCAGGAGGAGATGGTGCTCTGACCTCATAGGAATCTGCATCCTCTCTGCTCTCCAAATAAGCACCACAGCCCTTAGGGAAGCACAGAGCTCCCCAGGTCCAGGCACCCAGCCCCAGGGGGCACAGACATCCTCAGCAGCCACAGGCCAAGGTTCCAATGCCAGGCACCCATTTCTACTTCCAACCTTCTTCTTCTCTCCTCTCACCCATTAATTATCCCATTTCAGCAACAAAACAGGAGTCTATTAAAATCTCACTTCTTTCCCAAACAATAGATTAACGTAATCCTCTTACGCCACTGAGCTGGCCCTGCCTGTTGCCATCAGTGATTGCAAACTTTCAAGCCTGGAGTCAAATTTTAACTTTTCCTGTCAAAACTCTGTAGAGTACAACCAGCAGCTAGATGGGGATGGTGGATATACTTGGCATAAGGCTTTCCATTTAAATTAAGCCAAAAGATTTCCCCCAGGTTATAGCAATTTAATTAAAACAAAGTCAAAACAAACCTCTAAAACTTCCGAAATGCTAGTTGTATAAAATTAAAACCTCCAGGACTGCCAGAGTACACAGCCCAAATAACACCCAGGGGAGAACAAATCCTTTGACTGACTTCAGGAAAATAAAATGACTGACAAACCAAATCACGTCCAATCCTTTACAACATAGGCAAAAATACCCAAAGCCCCATCGGGCAGGACAAAGACAATTACCCAGATGGTCAATGCCACCAAAATGAGAAGTTGCCTATCAAGACTTCTCACCTGAGATGAACTCCATGGCTATACAGCTCCAAGGCATTGCCACCCCTGCTCTCATCCTCACGTACAGGCAGCAGGGACAGACCTCTAGCCACAGAACTGCTCAGGGCACACACATCAGCTCTGTAAACTCTAGGACCTCAGTGACACCCACAGTCCCTGGAAATTGATGGGATTAGCTGTGGCCTCACTGGGCACCTGGTAAATCCCCCATCTTCCAGCATGAGCCCTGAGGAATCCCACTACTTACAGAACTCTCTTCCACACACTCATACCATACACACACGATCCAAGCCCAACACTACAACCCTGTAAGACAAGACCAAGGTTTCTACTGCTGGGGGAAAGGGTTGCAGAGAAGGAGGGAGATCATGCCCTGACATCCCTCACCCTCTGCCACATCAGCTCTTTCCAGCTGATGCTCTGTTCCCACCTTTACCTTGCCATACCACTGGCAGAGGGAAAGGAAACCCTGAGGAGGTATCTGTGTAGGCTGGCAGGGGTTGGCTGTGAGACAGAGGTGTGTCACACTGTGAACTCAAACCACCATCAACAGAAACATGCCATGAGGCCCTGGGATGAGTCAGCTGGGCTGGTGTGGTGTGAACCAAAACAGCCCAAACCACCCACACTGCCTCAGGACCAGAGTTAGCTGACTCAACCCATGGCCACACAAGCATTGGGCTCAACAAGGGCAGTGGAGGGAGGGGGCTTGGTCCAGGGACATGAGGGTCCAGACCTTGCCCCAGCACCCACCAGACAATCAGCAATGGGGAGTTGTGCCCTGAAGAGCTGTGGGAAGTCAACCCTCCAGCCCTTGCAAAGCATCCAAGGATCTTGCCCAAGCCTGGACCACACAAGGAAAGGTACCATAACCATTGCCCACCCAGCACATTAAACCACCAACATTTAAGTGCTAACTGGCCATGGAGTTTAGCCAAGGATGTTTCTGTCAGGGTCAAGGAGCCACTGGATTTCTTTCCATCATAATTCAACACCATTCCCCAAAGAGAGTGGGGCAACACGTGTAAGGCAACACCTTTTAGGAACACCCCACTGGGGTCTGTCAAGCTTTGCCTTGACACAGGGGAGCACAAGGGAAGCCAGAGCACATTGCCTGCAGCCTGGAGGAAGGAGGCCCAGCATCACAGCCACACTCCAAGCAGCAAAACCCCTAAACTTCTCACCCTGTGACATCAGTATGGTGACAAAAATAACTTGCAGCACGTGCTCTGCACAACCACTGCTGAGAAACAGCAATCACTAACAGGTGGGAAATACGTCTTTTGTTTAAAAGAGAAAGCTATTTAGAAATTGAAACCTCTTCAGCAGTTACCAGCTGCCGTGGGAGAGGAGATGGTGGAGCACAAGGCACTGAGGTCAGCAGTTCTTCATGTGAAATACCTAAAACCCAGCACCATAAGGGTGTGTGACAGAACAGGCTATTTAGTACATCTGCTGCGCATCAATACATACACACACAGGTTGTCTTAAGATAAAATGCCAAGCAATCCATCCCTTAATATCCAAAAATGACAATAAAAGCTTGAAATCCACCAAAGAAAGACTGATTCATCACATTTCTTATCTCAGCCACAACATGCACCTCTGCACAAGCAGAGACACCACCACACCTCATCCCCATTTCTCAGTGCAGAGGGAGGACACAGCACCACAGTACCTGCAGGGCTGAGCAGCTTCACTGTCCCATGCAGCAGCTGGCAGTGGCCAGGACACCTCTGCTGGCACCTCGGGCAGGTCTGGGAGCTGTATCCTGGCCTCCCAAATGCTGGTGAGTGCCATCGTACGTGTCTGCTTCACCCCAGGCAGCATGGCCAGATCTCTCACTGCCTGACGCTCGCAGAGGCAATAGGAGGGAGTCACAGGGAGCATCATAACAGCACCACAAACACAATCTCCCCACTTCCTTCCTGGGTCCCAGTCCCCCGATCTCAGCCACTGCAGCTGAACTGACTGGGGCCCATTTCAGATGAACTAACTTGAGCAGAGACAGGTCTTCAGCCACAGACCCTGGTACTTGCCTCAGACATCAGGGCTGGGCTGCCAGAGCTCAGTGGTGCAGCTCAGCATTGGGAAATCCTCAAATGATTAAAATCAGGATATGTCCCCTCCCACAGGCCTGAAGGCAAAATTCAAGATGCTGCTGCTTTTCCTCTCCCAGGAGGGCCTCAGGAAGGTCTCTTGGGCTACTTCCAGGGCTGGAGCACCTCTGCTGTGGAGGCAGGGTGAAAGAGCTGGGGATGTTCAGCTTGAAGAAGAAAAGGCTCCAGGGAGATCCAGCAACCCTTTGCCAACACATAAAAATGTGTCTACTTTGGTTCAGTTTAAGAGAAGAAGCTGATGGGTTTCCCTGGTGCAGCATGGCCCCATGTGGCTCATCTCCAGGTGTCCCACCACAGTTCTGTCCTCACCTCAGGACTGGTAGCATGCCCACAGCAAGCAGAAATTTGAGTGCCCAGCAAAACCTCTCCGGTCCCTTCACATGAGCTGCTGCAGAGCATGGACATAGCAGGGGCACAGCCCCAAGTCTGACAGCTCAAGGAGTGTTTGGGCAATGCTCTCAGGCACAGGGTGGATTGTTGGGGTGTCCTGTGCAGAGCCAAGAGTTGGACTCGATGATCCTTGTAGGTCCCTTCCAGCTCAGGACACTCCATGATTCTGTGAAAAGTCTGAAGATGTCCCAGCCATCCTCAGCCACCTCTTCTGAGGGAAGCTGCATCCCACTGCTGAACTCTGCCTGATTTGCAGAAACATCTTAGTTACCTGCCTACTATTTGCAGACAAACGGAAGGGCAAATCACACCATATTAAGGTGCACCCCAGGCACCAGCTTTGAGTCTTTGATTTACTCTTTCACAGGTCACTGTCTCTGTAAATGTCTATCAAAGGCAATTGCCAGCACAGTCAACAGCAGCACCCACGGTTGAGCATGAAAAATGAACGAGGCTTTCCTCCCAAATTACTCCTGCCTCACAGAGAAGGCTGCCAGGGCAAAAAGCAGGGAAGAGGCAGGAAGAAAAGGTCAGAGCATGCAGCAAGCACAACACAAAAGTCAAATCAGCAAAAGTAGGACAGGGCAGTGTGAGCTGGACACAGCCCCCTCCCTCCCCTGCCCAGGAGCAGTGCAGGCAGCATCAGGCTCAGCAACATGGCACCTGATTTCCAAAAGGCATTTATTTAAAAAGCTACCAAAAATGACAGTCAGCTACCCTGAAACTCTTAAGAAAATGAGGTAAGCAGGGATTTTTGAAGATGGGAAGAAATCACAGGCAGAAACAAACTGCTGGAATAGAGTTGATGGTATCAACCCTGCAACACCACATCCCAAATCCTGTGCAGTTTATTTCACATTATTCCAGCTGATGTGACCCCAGTACACACAACACAGAGAGGATCCTGCTTTCCCTTTCACCCAAGGGATGTGGCATTACACCAAAGGACAGGGAGAAAGCAGAGGAGCAACAAGGCCCTTTGCCACCCCAGCTCCCATCCAAAGGCTCCAACTGCATCAGCTCCAGCTACTCCAAAGGGTAAAACCTCTGGAGTAACATTAGGGCTGTGCAAGAGCTCCACAGCAAAGGCAGGGAGCCTGGATGTGCTCCCTTAGCAGCTGGCTGGATTAAAGATTTAATGCGATGGGTCCCTCTGGAAGAAATTACACAGGCTATTAAGAAAGATGCGCTTCTCATCTGATGAAATCCAGCAATCATTGCAGCTATCCATGCAAACCAAACGGGCTCTGTGGAGCAAAGGGAAAGCTGCAGTAGCTCTCGTGAGCCCTTTCTGGACAGAGGAACCAATGGGTAAAGCAGCAGCTCTATCAGCAGTAAAGGAAATGTGCAGACACAGCTGTGCTGTGCCTGCAGAGAGCAAGATGGACCTTGCTTCCAAGGGAAGGAGCAAAGCAGCACTCAGCAGTTATCACTCACTGCTTCTCACTGGAATTCAGGGGCTCCCCAGGCCACAGGAACAGGACAAACAGCCCCAGGCTGGGGGACAGCACTGGATCGTCAACACCTCACAGGGTCTTGATTCCCAGAAAAGAGCGAGGGATATGTCAGTCCCCCTGGACAAGGTAGCACTGTGGCACTTGGGGAATCCTAAGTATTAGCTAGTTATTAGGAATTAACCCAGGCTTCATCACCCAGAGCCAATGGGACCAGTGGAGCACAGGCTGTCACAGCAACAGGAGTATCACATGCTAAAGAATGTCACTGCTTTGGGGGGATAACCCAGTTTAGTGCAGCATTATTCAGGGTGTAGCGAGTGCCACTTTCCAAGCAGTAGCATCATGCTGCTTACAGCAGCACTGCCAATGTCAAATTCAGGTCTGACCACAGATTTCCAAACTCCAATGGGGAGAGAAGTTGGAAAAATTGGAAAATAGAGATGCCTATGGACCACCTGAGAGGATGACATGAAATGTCAACCCTTGCCATCATTACAGGAGCCAGGCAGGCTTTGGAGTGACAGCAGCTGCTTACAACATCCCCTCCAGCACACACAAAGCTCACAGGGGGCTGCTGCAGGCAGAGCACTCCTCAGCTCTGTGTTTTTCTGCTACAAGCACCAGCATGGGTCCAGAAGAGATACAACCTCCCCTCCAAAGCCACAGTGCAGGCCTGTGAAAACAGCTGGTTTTGGGGTGAGTCTCAGCACTCAGGTGACTGCAGCCCCACAAGCAGCCCCAGCAGCTGCACACTGCTGTTCTGCCCACAGTGTTTATTAGCTAAACGTGTCAGCTTTGAACACTGGTGCTTTTGGCAGCTCCATTCAGCCCAGGAGATCGCAGACACATCCCACTGCTCAGCTGGTGAGCAGCTATTTGCAGGTTATTAATAAATCATTTACTGCTTATTGCAATGATTGTGCCAAAACACAAGCAAAAAGCATTGCAGTCACTACCAGCAAACCTGTCTGCTCACACAGGTCAGGGACACAGAAGTTTTGGGTACTGCCTTCTAAAAAAGGGGGTTTACAGAACCCTGTGGGTGGCCCAGGCTCCTCCAGCTGTGACAGCTGTGCCTGTACAATGGTGTCCAGGACAAACTCTGCCTCCTGCCAAAACCCCTTATGCAGAGGAAAACACAGCAGCAGAACCACTCCATGTAAGCACTCTCCCGAGAAACACATGTTCACTCCAGGCACTTTTTTTGGCAGGGCTGAGTCTCTCCCCCACCTTCCTACCACTGCAAAGGGCTGACCCTCTTTGTAAACCCACAGCTCTGCAGTGTGGGTCCAAAGGCTGCTGACAGCCTCTTCACTGTGCTTCCTCCCAAAACACCACGGGGAAAGCAGAGGAGCATGGAAAGGAAAGCAACTGCCAACCTGCCATTACTTTGCTGTTAAACAGGGAATCAGCTTTCATCAGCACATCAAGAGCCTGTGGAGATCAAGGAAATGTATTCCTTTATATGCTCTCCAGGGCACGGAGCTATTTGCAACCTGAAAAACAGTTGCTGTCACTGCACATCTGAAGAATTATCCTGAGCACAACATCGTGGCTTTAAAGGAACAAGTACTGCCGATGCTGCAGCTTGTTGCACGCTCCCTCCAATGTGGCCCTGGATGGATCAGCAAGCAGGATGCAGGCACAGCTGCAGGGAGGGCCAGCAGTATCCCACACACAGGGACAGGAGACAAGAATACCCCAAACCCCAGCACTGTCACCAGGTCTCTGCACATCTGCTGCTGACAGCCCCTCTCAGGGGGATGCCAGAGGTCCCTGTGGCCAAGGCCCTCTGTGAAAGCCCTGGTGGTGGGTTGGTAGTGCCCACTCCAAACAGATGTTCTGACAGGAGCCTTGGGGACAACAGTCACAGGGACCTCCAGGGAGGAAGAACAGCAGCTCAAACTGAAATCATGTCACTGAAGACCATGATGCCAGAATTTGGGTTTCGGCATAAATAGATTGAAAACAAGCAAAGGATCAGAGCAACACACAGAACTGCACCATGATGTGCTCCCCAATGCTCACCTGCACAGTGGATGTGCCCAAGGGGCACCTGGGAAGGGCTAGCACCCATCCCCAACTGGGCATACTGGGCAGGCAAGCACCCAGCTTGCCTGCAGAGTTGGGGGCAGGTATTACTCTCCCTCCCCATCCTCACTGAATAATTAATCCACCAGAAATTAGTCAAGTCTTTAACTAAGCCAGCTCAGCAAATGGAGTGAGGAATTTCTAGGTCAGAACTATGAGAAGGGCTGAGAAAAAAAAAAAAAAGGAAATAAAAAACAGCCTTAGTGCTCTGCCTCCTGTTTGTTCCCAAGGGATTGGCACCCTGCTCAGCCTTGCCCAGCCAGAGCTAGCACCTCCGAAGCAAGAGCTTGGATGGGAATCACACCTTGTCATCTTGATGAGGGCTGACACCACAGCTGTCTCTGATACCACCAAAGAGCACATTTCTGTGCCGAGCATCTCACACTGCTCATTCCCACAGCCAAGAGGAAAGCACCTCATGACAATCATATTTGTTATGTCCCTCCTGCTTCAATGCCTTCGATATCTTAACCACCATCCTCCCTCTTCCCAGGGCTGCACACCCTGCCTATCCCCCCAAGGAAGGTGGGGGTGGCTGCAGACAATCCCAGCATTGAGTGGCCGCTCGTCCCAGCCCATCTGCAGCTCTGCAAGCCCAGGGCAGACAAAGCCAATGCTGGGCCACGGCGAGTCCTGCCAAGGCAGGGAGACAGACCTGCCTTTGTGCCTGCAAAGGCAAAGTTAGCTTTGAGGAAAGGACTAGAGAACTCAGCCACTGGAGCCTGTGCTTTGGCTGCTTTTCATTTGAAGGTTTGTAGCCCATGCGCAGATGACAGCAAGAGTGTCCAACACTTCTTTTGCCTGCCTGCCCCATTTGTGAGAGGAGCTGGGGGTCAGTCCCTCTGTAGGTCCCCACCATCATGTGAGGACATGCAGCAGCAGTGCACAAACACACACTCATACCAACAGGAAGGCTGAGCCAAGAATCACAGGATGGTTTGGGTTGGAAAGGACCTTAAACACCAACTCATTCCATCCCCTGCCATGGGCAGGGACACCTTCCACTGGACCAGGCTCTCCAAGCCCTATCCAACCTGACTTTGAACACTTCCAGGGATGGGACAGCCACAGCTTCTCTGGCAACCTGTGCCAGTGCCTCACCACCCTCACAGCCAAGAATTTTTTCCAATATCCAATCTAACCCTGCCCTCTTGTCAGCTTGAAGCCATTACCCTTTTTTCTATCACTACATGCCCTTGGTTAAAAGTCCCTCTCCAGCTTCCTTACAGGTCCCCCCTCCTGGAGGGAAAAGTCCCTCTCCAGCTTCCTTATAGGTCCCCCCTCCTGGAGCATTTGTCACATCCAAGCTTAAATCCCTTTATCATCCCTGTTTTTCTTTACCCACAGACCAGCAGAGAGCTGGGGGCTCAAAGCCATTCCTTCAAGGGAGTAATCCAAGCAGGCTCTGGACTTCTGCCCTCAGACCTGGCCCATCCTGTCCCTTCCCAGCACTTGCACTTGACATCCCTGCCAGCAATGACTTCCATATGCAGAAAAACAAACCCCCAAGGACAACAGGTTTTAGCCCACTTCCTCCCCTCCCCAGCTCAGGAGGAGAACAGCCTGTCTGCAGTGACCTGGTGGCTGCCTGTCCTCACTCCTGCCCACAGTCACACACCAGCACATGCACTGTGTTTACCACCATGCCCATGGGATCACTCTCCAGTGATCTCAGCATGGATCTTACAGGTGGGAAGCATTTAGCAGTGACCACTGATGACTTCTGCACAGCCAGGCCTGCTCAGCCCAGCACATGCTTCCCAGGGGATCCTCCCTGAAAAGGCAAATCCTCCCCACAACTTAATGTGATAAACAAGACCAAATATAAAGGGAATCAGGAAGAACTGTTTTCCTTACACAGCAGTTGCTCTGCACAGCTGACATAAGGGATTGAGATTAAGTAGATGTATTTAACCACTGCTGCAGTGAAATCCTCAGGTGTGACAATACATACCTGGTTGTCACTGCTGGTGCAAACCCTGTAACTCACTCCTTCCTCAGTCACAGCTAGTTCACATGGTATTACACCAGTTATAAAATACAGCACCTGTCCAGCACCCCCCATGGCTCCCACCACTTCCCAGGACTGTTGTGGTACCAGTAGGTGCCTGTCAGGCTGTTTGAACACAGTGAAACACAGGGAAAGGCTGGAAACCCTCAGCCCTGGCATCTACTGCTCATCTGTGCAGTGAGGTAGGTACAGCCTCTCACAATAGACTCTCCCATATTTCTCCCTGCAATGTGGAAATGAAACTGGAGTGTTGTGCATGCCAAATGCTGATGTTGGAGGGCCAGGCAAACCTCCCTTCCTTGCTCTGACATTAAACTGGAATGTGCTGTCCTCTTTTGGGATAATTATCAGTCACTGGATTGATGATGGATTGCATTAGCTAATGGATTACATTAACTTCTTATTCAGCCATGAAAAGGAGATGTGCAAGTAAGAACTATGGGCTTTTACTTTCATATATCCTTCCTCCCCTCTATTTGCCACTAGCAGCCAAAATTTATTAGTGCTCTGTCCTGACCCCAGTAAACATGCATGGCTTGGCAAGAACACCCAACGCAATCACTTGCTGCCACACTTGACAGTCATTTATTAATTACATGGCTATACACTTGTTAGCCTGGTGTGGTGAGAGAGGTGAGATACCCTGTTCAGAAGGCACAATGATGAACTACTGGGGAAAAAAAGAAACCCTTCCCCCAGGAGTAGGAACAGGTATGGGTCAGTCACACTCAGGGGAAAAAAAACAGCACCATATAGTCAGGTTCTCTGCCATTACAGAGAACATCCTGGAGAAGGGAAGAAAGAAGAGTAAATGAGGGTAAGACCACCAGCAGACACTCTTGTGGGGTAAATCCTTTGCTGTCCAAGGGGAACAGCTAATGTACCCAGACCCTTGGCACACACAAACCTCATGGGAGCCACAACCCCTTCCCACAGCACAGCCCTCACTCCCTCTCTGGCACAACACAGGCTGTGAACTCAGCACCCCCAGCTCTGTGAGGATCCCACTGCTGCTTTTGATAGCAAAAAACTAAGAGCACAGGGAAGTGCTATCAGGAGAGAAAGCTTCAGCATAAATTCTTCCTCCATTAGGGATAATAGAGGGAAAAACTCACCCACTAAAGAGAGGCCTCTCAGTGCTTTTTGTGCCATATCACAACATTTCTCCATTTTCATCTGTTTCAGCTCATGGCACCTCTGCTTTTAGCCCCCCAACCCCTGACGTGCCTGTCACTCAGCTGCCTGTTGCACATTTACCCTGTGACAGACAGGAAAAAAAAGAGGCTGCCAGCTTTCAGCATCACTGAATTTCAGACAAATCTCAGCCTGGCTTCAGTCTCCACAGTGTAACTGCTGTCTGCTCCAGCATTTATATTCAAAGCAAATTTACTGGGGAAAAACACACAACAGAGAAGATGATTTGCAAATCATTATTTTGCTTCACTAGAGCTGGACACTGATGCAAAAGGAATATCTGAAACAGATCCTCAGTCACACCTGCTAATCAGGAATCCTGCTCTCACCCAGCCAGGACTAGATTTGTATTAATGCACACAACCAAGTGAACTGCTTCCCTCATCCCTGGCCCAGCTGGGGCTGCCAAGGCAGCAGAAAGCATCTCCCAAAGATTATTCACCCTCAGAAAATCTTACAAAATCCAGGACATGATGTCCCCATGGCAAGGGATTGGAACTAGATGATCTTTAAGGTCTCTTCCAACCTACACCCTTCTATGATTCTGTGACAATTGTCAGGTGGAAGCCTGGAAACCTCAGTTTCAGCTAGAAATAATTTTGTGGTTGTGAGTTGGAGACTGCAACCTCAGCCAAGTAGTTACAGATCTAATCACTGTGTCTGACATGGAGAAAGGTGTCAAGGAAATTTTGTAGCGATACAGTTAAACGAGGTTTGCCCTTAAGCACTGGACAAATCTTCCAGTTCATTACCCAATGTTAAGAATCACTTGGACAAATTAAGGGTTGGGAAGTCAAGGCTGCAGAGCAGCTCTTTGATTTACCCTTGGGAAAGGCTCCCTGTTGCTGCACTGCAGGATGGAGCTCAACTGCAGCAAAGCTCTGCTATAACAATGTGGGTTATTCTTTCCACTTTCCCAAAGGTGCCACAGGACTCAGGGAATCATTCAAAGCAAAACCCTCCACATGTGCACAGGATAAAAAGGATCCCCAGCACAGGAAGGATATCAACCAGGTGGAGCAAGTCCAGAGGAGGCCACCGAGATGATTATTGGGATGGAGGACATCTGCTATGAGGAAAGACAGAACAGGGATTTTCAGCTTGGAAAAGAGATGTCTTAGGGATGACCTGACTGTGGCCTTCCAGTGCATGAAGGGAGCCAACAATAAAGTTGGAGGGGGACCTTTCACAAGAGCATGGGAGGACAAGGGGGAATGGCTTTCACAGGACAAAGAGGAATGGCTTCCCACTGTCTGAGGGCAGGAATAGATGGAATATTGGAAAGAAATTCCTCCCTGTGAGGGTGGTGAGGCACTGGCACAGGCTGTCCAGAGAAGCTGTGGCTGTCCCATCCCTGGAAGTGTTCAAGGACAGGTTGGATGGGGCTTGAAGCAACCTGGGCTGGTGGAAGGTGTCCCTGCCCATGGCAGGGCGGTTGGAACTAGATGATCTTTAAAGTCTCTTCCAGCCCAAACCATTCCATGATTCTATGATGCTTATTGCAGGCTTGGTCCCAAGGTCTTGCAGCAGCTGGTCCCAGAAGGGAAGAAAGGAATTTATTCCACACACCAGGAGATTAGCACTGACAGCCAGAGATGCAAACCCACAGCCCACACAGGACCCCTAACAGGAACAGCCTCACTTGTCTACTCTCAAAAGAGAGTTTAGCTCACACAGCGTTGAGTCATTATTTTTTTTAGCCAAATCTTGTGCAGTGTTTGCAGAGCGAGGATCACTGGCCTAGCAACCACTGGTTTTTACATTAGTGATTTTGACTTCTTTGCATAAAACAGCAAAGAAGTGTGGATGGAAATAAACAGCTTCAGCAGGTTCTGTCAAAGGAAAGGAAAGAAAATCCCCTTTTGCCAAGAGCGAATACAGACTATTCAGGAATTCATGGGAGCTTGGGTTGGCTTTGTTTGTCTGCTCTTGCTTTTAATTCATAGTCACTGAGAGAGTTTTGTGCCCTTAACTACTGCATGTGCCACCAAATCAGCACTTAATGAGGAGGAAGCCAGAGTTACACAGTCACTGCTCAGACAGGAGGGAGAAGCAGCCATGCCAGCTTCTGCAGCCACCCTGATCCAGGGCTGTTGGCAGGAACTGGCACAGGGCAAGACTCTCAAACCCTGCCCATCCACCCCCAGCCACTGCTTTGCTGGTGCCCTGTAAGAAGGGAAAGCTTCACACCACGTGGAGCACTAACAGGGTCAGGGGAGCAGCCCCAGGTCCCTGAGCAGGGACAGCACTTATGTCCCACGCACTGCACAGTCCTGACGACCTCAAAGGGGCTGCCCAAGCTGCCAAATTCCCTCACACTTCCCAATAAGAACAGGAAAGATAACGATGAAAGGAAAGGAAGGAGAAACTTTCAGGTGAGGCCATGGGGATTGAGAGCAATGCCATAAAGTCTTACCACAGTCACAGCCAGCTCAAGTGGGAGCTGGCAGAGGACTGCTTCAAATTGTGAAGTCCCTCCCAGCTCAGAGAGGGAGCAGAGCTGCACTTGTCCACAGGGAGGGACACAGACACACAACTCATGGGACTGTACAACACAACATCCCCTCAAAACGCACAGCAGAGAGGCAAGAGATCAGCCAGACAGTGCTGCATATGCACCCTTTAAAGCACTTTGTTCCCCAGGCTGAGATCAGAGGAGTCTGGGGTTGAGAAAGCTTCTGGTCTGCCATGGGTTGCACCTGCCACAAGTGGCATGGGCAGCACCACACCAGCAGGACCAGCTGTGCCAGCACAGGGGATGAGCCAGAGTCCAAGAAGTGGAATTAACCCCACACCCCTCAGAGGCAAAGGCATTTGGAGGACCTCAGAGGTGGGAGCTGAGAGCTGCCAAAGGTTGCCTGTTACCCTCTGGCCCTGCCACAGCAGGGAGGACACAGCCCTGCTCTTCTCCAGCCTCTCCTCCACTCTGCTGCCCAGCAGGAACTGGGGCTGCCACAGAGTGCATGTAAAACACTCGCTCTGTTAGGATTGGCAAAGGCTCAGGAACAAGTTACTCCTTTCCCTGCCAACTCGAGGGGATGGGAGAAAACTTATCTATGGCAAGATACAGTGTCTGGATGCAGAGCAGCCCAGGCACCCAGGAGCCCGCAAGATACAGTGTCTGGATGCAGAGCAGGCCAGGCCATCCCAGGCACCCAGGAGCCCATTAGGATGGGGGATGATGCTGTCAGTCACACCCCAGCAGATGCAGACAGGGTTAGCTCCATCACCACCTCCCCAAAACAGCAGCAGTTCATTAATTTTGTTCTCACCCTGCCAGCCATGCCCTCCTGCCCCTTGCAAAGGCAGACAGCCCTTTGCTTTGACCACTGGCTCCAGAGGCTGCAGATCCCAACTGGAGCTCTGCACAGAGACCAGACCACGGGGAGCCAGGACTGTGCCACGCTACGACAGTCACAGGCTGCATTAAAGAACCTTTGCATGCTGCTTTGTGCACAAACACGAGTTCTCTGTCCACTTCCTAGCCATGGCCCTGGCTACAGCATGTCCCCAGCACCACAGCAGGACATGGTCCCTGCAAGGAGCATCTGCCCATCGTTACAGCACCATAGACCTGCCCACAGCCCAGAGTCTGCTTCAAATTAGGTTTCTTTGCCACAGAAACAGAAGAGACACCACAGACATGGAGATAACTCCAATCCCCAAGGAAAGCAAGCACCATAACTCACACAGCTCTGAACAAGGCACCAGGAAAACCTGTGTCCCTGAGTAGAGCACAACTCACCAAGGAGCACACAGTTCTGGTGAATCCAGCTGGGCTATCTGCCCAACAAACACAACCCTGTCCAACTGCATCCCTGCTCACCAGCATGACCAGGAGAAGAATATCCCTTGATTTTCAGCTTGGTCTTTCATAGCATATCTTTTTGATGAAAGATGAAAAGGGACAGCACAGTAGCTGTCAGTGATTCCTGGCCAGAGCAGGCACAAAGGAGCCACACACAAACACCCATCACCACAACACGCAGCAGCAGAGCCCTGCATCTCCCCCCAGGACAGCCTGGCACCCCGAGGGGCACAAAGGAGCAAAAGAAACAGGGCTACGTACTCATTGTGCACCAGGGGACCCACAGGCCACCGAGCCAGGCTGCAGCAGAGCTGGGAAGCACAAGCTCCGTCCAGGTCGGTCGCGCCAAGGAAGGATGACCCGATGGAGGGACGTGTGAGCCTCCTCAGCCTCCCGTTCTCATCACCACCAGCACCACGAAGCAATGACTTAATTCCCTGATCCAAGAAAACAGAAGAATCAGGAAGCTCTCCCACCACCCAAGGCACAGCCTGGTGCAGCTGTGTTCCCCCAGCACTCCGAGCCCAGCTCCCTGTGAGACTCCAGCATGTCAGCAAGCAAATCCTCTTTGCCTATGGGCAAGGGAACTGTAGGGAGGGAGGGGAAAAAAAAAAGCATCAAGAAACTCTTTGTCTACAAACATCCCAGCCGGGTGCACGTGCGGTGTGAGCTTCCTGGCGAGGGTGGAGGGGGGGCCTGGACATCAGAGCCACCATTTCCGCCTGCAGCTCACCCTGCTCACTTATTGTCTTCTAAAAATACAAGTAAACACTGAAGAAGAGCTCTTTGTTTGTATTTCTGCTGTGTCAGAGAGATTTCTCTGATAGGAACAAGTTGTGGGACCTCTTCCCGAAGCTCTGGGAGCTTCCCCTGAGATGAGTGCAGTGCTGAAGGAGCAGGGCTGTCCTCTCTTCCCTTCAACCCACAGCTGCTCACGGTGAGGGATCACAGAATAGCAGAATGGTCTGGTCTGGAGGGGAACTCAAAGCTCACTGCCATGGACAGGGACACCTTCCACTAGACCAGGTTTCTCCAAGCCCCATCCAACCTGGCCTGGAACACTTGCAGAGATGGGACAGCCACAGCTTCTCTGGACAACCTGTGCCAGTGCCTCAGCACTCACACAGGGAGGAATTTCTTCCCAACATCCAATTAAAACCTTTTTCAGTTTGGATCCACTCCCCCTTGTCCTCTCACTCCATGTCCTTGTGATGGTGAGGATTACCTGCCCTGGGTTCCCACCCGTGCCAGGCTAACATCCTATCCCCTCTGTTGCAGGTCAGGGAAGAAAGCCATAGCCCAAAGCACAGAAAACCTCAGTCTAAGCCACAGCACTCCCCTCAATAAAGCAGCAAAGCACAAGGAAAGCCAGGAACGTCTTTAACACATAAAACATATATAAAAAAGTAAAATTGAGATATGCACATGTATCTCTCACTGGGTTTGCTTCCAAATCTCTCTTCCTGACAGGTTCAAAGGCTGAGGGGCCAAGCCCAAGCCCCAAATGGTCCCACACAGCCAACATCACTGATTAAACACAAGCACAAACTTCCTCACCAGGCAGCTGCTCTAATCTAAGCATCTCACTGCTTTCCCAGTTGTTTGTTCAGGTTCTTCCTTTACCATGGAGCTGCTGTATAGAACTGCAGGGTAATGAGACACACAATTACCTGCATTAGGAGTAAATCCAGCATTAATAGCCCAAAGCCTCAGGTGTCCTCCCTGATTTGATAAAATTGGTTATCAAAGCAAGACCCTGCAGAGACCAGCCTCACTACTCAGAGCAAAGCTCTTCACCCTACTCCCTGATTAATAGTGTTCCTTTAACCAGTTCCAAAAACATCCCAGATTAAAATTTAAAGGGAAAAAAAGAAAAACGAAAGAGAAGACATTTGCTTTCTCCATTTGAGTGCTCCAAGGGCTTCTAGAGGAAAGCACCATGGGACACATCAGCAGGCTGCTAAGAACACCTTATCCCTAGGGAATGGCACATGCAAGGAGCAGCAAGGCTCCTGGGAGACTGGAGTTACCCATCCCAAAGGCAAGGAGGAGCTCAGAAGGACAGGAGGAGACACAGCTGCAGCCTCCCCCAGCAACCCAGAGCTCCCCAGCTTCATGCTAGGCTGCGACAGGGCCCTGCCCTCCACCTTGCCTGGGGACAGATGCATTGAAAGATAACAGGTTTGACAGAGCACCAGCTCCATTCCAGCAGCTCCTAGGGAAAAGTTAAAAAAATAAAACCAAAGGAAAAGGGCTCGTGATTGCAAACATTCTCCCCAGGGCCCGATTACCCCCAGGAGTAATGCATTGCATTAACCAGTACTGAACCAGTAAATCAACCCAGCCCTAAGCAACAGGACAGCCTTGGGAATGCACAGAGCATTGATAAAAATGCCATTAACTCCCAAAACATCCACTTCCCAGCTACCAAGTTACCGACAGTCTGTTTGCCTGGGTGTTTCCCCCACCCCCAGAGCAATGACCGTGGTCTGAGACTGGGTACAGCCTCCAGGGCACTGCAGGATGCTCCTGCAGCTCAGCACTGCTGGGGGAAGGGGGATCTGCCCTCTCCAAACACAACTCAAACCCCCGAAGCCCAGCAGGACTCTACAGCTGCAGATGCAACAGTTTATGAGTACCAGAGCATGAAAAAAATCGACACTACACACATCATGTGTCAGGCAGTGACTGTGGGGGCTCCATGGGGAGTGAGATGCTGCCTCCCCCAGCCCAGGCAGGCACTGTCCTCTGCAGCTCCCCATGCCCCAGGGCTGCAACCAGACTCTCCAGCACCATCCCTGCTGCTTCAGACAACGAGCTCTAGCACAGAGGGAGCACTCAGCAGTGTGCAACCTCCCTCCAGCCTCTTCCAGCATTTTTCTGCCCCAACAGCTGGGTCTAAAGCAGGAGGGCTCATTCTCCTGAGCCATCCAACCTCTTCCAGCAGCTCTGTGATGTTGCACATCAGTTCTGGTGACCTGTCACCACTTCATATCACACATACACACCAAAAAAAAAAAAATAAATAATCAAATCCATGGAGCAGCTGTACTCAAGAAAAGAGAGAAAATAGCTTTGTTGTTTATTAGTTCACCTATGAGCCAGAAAACACACCAATAAAACGTGGGCAAGAGACAGCAAGATGTTTGACTAATGAGCATCCAGCATCCTCCCCTGAAGCAGGATGAGTCCAGGACTCAGCAGGGCTGAGCAGAGCTCTGCATGCCCACAGACACCTGGACAGCCAGTTTGCACCTTTGCTTGGCACAGCACTGAAATCCAGAGCCTGAGAAACAATGTCCGGCACAGAGCCAGGGCCAAACCAAACAGCAGCTGTGGCACAAGGGGACTGGCACAGGGATGTGACCTGGATGAGCCTGTGCTGTTGGGAGCACTGCCAGCCTGGATGGGACATGCTGGCAGCCAGGGCCAGGCTAAGAGTTGGCAGGAGCAAAGAAGTTAACCAGGAGCTTTAAAGCAGACTACAACTACAGAAAAGCCACAATTTCCAACATCCCTGTTAAAAACTGACCAGCAGTGGTGTGAAAGAACATCATTGTCCTTGCAAGACCCATTTATTACAGCTGGAAGCTTTTATGACACTCTTATCTCACAGTAGTACCAGGATAAGCTGCAGTGCATTGTTAAGTTGTGCAATTACAACTTTACAGGGCTATGGATTGATTTACTCAAGACCTATCTCCTGGGAACCCAGAGATGCTCATTAGCACCTGTCTTGGTCCACCTTACAGCCCAGAGCCCATCAAGGCACAGAGGCACACTTCACTCCCTAAGCACTCCAGTGGGAGTGCCTCCAGCAGGAGCCGTGGGAAGGCTTTGGCCTTCCTCCAGTCATCTTTTTAATTCATTTCTGTGTGCTTCCTGGTGTTGGCATTAGAGGCAAAATCAACAGTGTGAACTTGCCAAGGCTTTCAGCACTGCTGTGGCTCCCAGCAGCTGCCCAGAGCTGGGGGCAGGAAGGGGGAGCACTCCAGGACAGGGCTGGGTCCTCGCAGTGCAGCCACAGCAGGTTGTGTATTGCCAGTCTGGCATCTCCCACAGCCTCCAGCACCTTCTCCCTAGATGGAACCAAGCTCCAAACCCTCCCCAGGCACAGCTCCACTCTGGGGTGCACACATGCATCTGGAGCTGGAAAGCTTCACAATCACACCATGCAATAAGGCTGTGCCCCACTTAGTTGCCTTCCTATCCTTCTCCTCCTCACCTAGTGCCCCAGGATGAGCCAAGAGAGCAAAACCAGCCAGCATTCCCATGGGACATCCATCACTCCATGGCAGACATCCTCTCTGATAGCACTATCTGCTCTCTACACAGAAAAGAGCAGCTGACTCAGGCTCCACCATACCCAAAGGCACTGCACACTCACCCTTGATTGCCAAGACAATCTGCCAAACCTAACTGCACACCCCTGTTGGAGGTTTCAGTTTGCAGACCAAAACCTCTTCAAACCTAAAAGTTATTACTAAGGGATGTACAAGGGATATACCACAGCTCCATACGTATTAGAGGACAACCCAGAGATCTTAGAAGCTCCTACTGGATTTTGCAACTCCACTGAATCATACCTAGAGAGCCAGCAGTCACAGTAAATTGAAAATCTTATTTGCATCATCATTAAAGAGAGGAAAAGGAGATAAAGAAGCCAAGAAAATCAAATGTGTGTTCTGTGAGCCTTGAGTCAGCCTCAAAATTAAGTCCCGAGGTAAGAAGAGCAAATTTATCACTTTACCTCACTGCAAAGCTTTTCCTTTACTCATGACAAGAGTATTTGCATTCAGGGCTGGGTGTGTACAAGGAAAATACTCTTTGATGCACTAAGTGTGGTACCAAGGCAGGGCAAAGGCAAGTCCACTGCAAACCTCTCCTGCACAGCACCCTCTTTCTGCATGGATGCTCATAGTTTCTGATGGGATGTTTCTCCAGGACAGAGAGTGGATTCACACGTGCTTTCCCTTCCAAGAGCTGCAGTCCCTGGGACCCCACTGAACACAGGATCCTCAGTGGCAGCAGCCTGCCCACAGGCCCTGGGCAAGGGTGTAAGAGTCATGGCTTAGTGATGAGGCTTTGAAGCAAGTTGTATCATAAATCCAGCCGGGAATATCTCTGCCTGGGGGGTAAATACGTCCGGTGACCTTACTGAGTCACTGCTTGCTGACTCACTCACTTGGACAGCCTGGGCTGAGACGTAGGCAAGGAGATGTCATAGTGACATGGCCTCACAGTGACTCTCCCCAGACACAGCAGTCTTGAAGGATCTCCAGGACAGCAGGAGCCATCACCCACCCCTGCTCTCCTGCACCCCCTTCCACAGCCTCATGCCATGGGCCATCATCACATGGGGAAAGAGACTTCATCTGCTTTTTTGACAAGACAGCTCCCAGCAGAAGCAAGGGATATACCAAGGAGTCAAGTGGAGTGGAGCTAAAGGCCACAATACCACACAAAGCAGAGAACTCAGAGCCAAAACAGCAGCCAGTCCCCAGGCACCACCCTCTGACCCAGCTGCATGGCAGTCTAGGCTCCAGCTGCCACTCAAACCCCATCTACAGCCACTTGCAGAGCACATTCCAGTACTGTGCTGGGCTCTCCCCAGCAGAAGACAGCCCTCTGCAATGCTGCCTTATCCCCAGGGAGAAGGAAGAGGGATACAAGGCTCAGCCCACCCCTACACACACCCCCTTGCCAACACAAAGACCTCCTCACAGGAACCACGTGAAAGGACTGGTGTCAGCACTTGCTCTGGGAGCACCACACAGGGTCAGAGCTCTAAGATTAGAGCACAGATGATGACAGGGAAGAAGGGAAAGAAGCAGAAAAGAACCATATAAATAGCAGCATTGTCCTTACTTGGTTTCCACAGGGCATCTGATGTCAAACACGATCGTTCACTCCGAGCTGAAGTCTCTAATTGATTCCCATCTGACAGTTTCTTATCCAGCACTTGTTCACCAGCCAAACAAGCTGAATAAATATGATTTGCTCTGCCATTAAAGCCAGTTACAAATCATTGGCTTTCAACAAACCCAGTGTAAACAGCATCCTTTCTCCTGGGCCACATCCCCTCCTGTTCCCAACCCTTCCCACTGCTACATTTCGGTGCTCTGCCAACCCTGGTCCTGCCATGGGGTAAATACCTATGTGGTGGGTACCACCAGCAGCCCCACACACAGCTCCCCTTGGTTTTGGGAGGAGGAGTTGCACTTTCAGGAGGGTTTGGGCTCCCAAAGCACCTTTGCAGACCTCAGGTGAAACCTGCTGCATCCCAGTACATTCATTTAAATCACAGAGACATGCAGTCTACAGCCTACAAGCAAAGGTCCTTACAGGAGACAGACCCTGCTCTGAGTAGAGCCAGTTTAGCCATAGCAGCGCCCACAGACATGTCTTACATCTGGACAGAGTTCAAGACAGACTGGGATGAGGTATGGCAGTGGGTATATCCAGGGCAAGTCCTTTCTGGATCCTTCTATAGAGCTGCTGGCCAAGAATCTGCCCAGTGCCTTTCAAACAAGCCATCTGCCTCCCCAGCTTACTGCAGCACCAAGCTCCAGGCACTTACTCCCTGCTCAGCAGCACCTTCCTTCATCCTTCTTCCATCAACTACCCCCAAGTTTCACTACCACCTTCTAGTATCAGTACTGAGAGGTGAGGTGAGCAACAGTTGCACCTTCCTCTGACTCAGCACCTTCATAACTGGACCTGGACCAGGTTTTTGGATCAATTTTTATATCCATTTTCAGTCAATCAAAACACTTCATTTCATTCCTGTTTTCAGATTGCTGATGGAGTCCCCATACTAGACCTGAGATGATGCCACCACTGACTTCTCCATCCTTAGCAGTTCAAAGACGACCATGCAGGCCTTGCCTTCTATCACACAACCCTTTTCCAATATCTAAAAGGCCCTTCTTAGAATCATGGAATCATTAAGGATGGAAAAGACTCTTAAGATCATCATTTCAACCATCAACCCAGCACCACCACCATGTTCACTACATCTTCCAGTGCCTAAGCACCAGCAGTAAGAAATGGCAGAGCTGAACCTCACAGGGGCATCAAGCACATGGGGCTGAAGATGCTGCTCTCCCAAGAGTGCTGCACCACCAGCAGGTGTGAGCACCTCTTCAGGTGCATCCCACCACCCAGCCAACACCTGGACCCAGCAGCACACACCATACCCCATGGAAAACCCAGCTAGTGGCACACAGGGGAGGGATATACACATGTACCTCCTGTGTGTCCAGCTGCTGCCTGAATCAGTCTCAGAGGTTCTCAGCTCCTCTGTGTGAAGAGCACAGAGTCCTTCAGTGCAAAGCTCCCAGCTCACACTCCTGCTGCCATGACTGACAGCACAACCACAATTTGGGCAAACAGTTGTCGCTATCCTAACAGGAGATCAGCACAGCAAACCAAAACAAACACTTCTGCCTCAGATCATGTTGGAGTATCGCTGCGGCAGCAGCTTCACCAAGAGGCTTTGCTTAAACACCCTGTGATCCCAATGTAAGCTACGTCTTCGCTTCTCGACATTTGCTAAACCCCAAAGCTCTCAGCTTGGAAGAAATCCAAGGAAAGAAAAAAAAAGAATCAACATTCTTCAAACAGATGATTACTGAGAGCTAGGGAGACCTTGTGGTTTTGCAAAGGTCCCACTCAAGGCATATATTGCTTTTGAAACCCAGATGAGAACAACTGCTGCAACAACAGCCTTGTATTGATTTTGGCCCCAGTGAGGAGAGGGGAGGAGTGGCTGAGGGTATAAATATAATCCAGGTATTTGCTATAAAGACCAAAGGTCCTCTCTTAACATATGCCTGTTGAGGGATAAGTCTGAAAAGATGCTGAGGAAGCACAAGTATGAATTCCTACCTGAATCCTATTTTAGGACATTTCCTAAATGCTGACTTCAGTGCTGATGTTTGAAATTTTCCTAAACAGAGCTGAAATCACACATTAATCACCACCCCAGAGGCCACAGAAGCAGCACAGGGAGCTCCAACACAAGCCCAGTGGGTAGAGATGGCTCTAACCAAATGGGATCCTTGGAACTGCACACAGAGGATCTGTTTTCTTCCCAAATCCACTGGCAGATGCTGACAGAACCCTGCCAGGGCACCCCCAGTTGGTGCCAGACCTGTATCCTCAGCAAAGCCTCATGAGGCAGGGCCACAGCCACCACTCTGAAGGTGGCCACAGAGCCACCCTGCAGGGATGTCTCCTGGTCCCCAGCTCTGGAGGACTGCAGTGCTCTGTCACTTGAAAACAGTCATCATCTGGGAAACAGAGGAACATTATAATCACATATTTCTGATATCTTTGTTTACAACTGAATTTTCAAGTCCTCCCAGAAAACATCTCTTGGGAACATCACTCTAAGCATAGTTTAGCTGGAAAATCTTGCGCTGTGCCTCAGAGGTTATGGCAAATCCATCTCATGTGGCTTACAGTGAATTGGGAACAAGTGACAGCTCAGGGGGGAAACAGAGGAACATTATAATCACATATTTCTGATATCTTTGTTTACAACTGAATTTTCAAGTCCTCCCAGAAAACATCTCTTGGGAACATCACTCTAAGCATAGTTTAGCTGGAAAATCTTGCGCTGTGCCTCAGAGGTTATGGCAAATCCATCTCATGTGGCTTACAGTGAATTGGGAACAAGTGACAGCTCAGGGCTCAACTGATATGGCAAATCCATCTCATGTGGCTTACTGGGAACAAGTGACAGCTCAGGACTCAACTGAGAGCTCAAACAGGAAAAGGGAAGGGAAAGTGGGAACATCCTCAGATACATTCAGCTGACCACAGACCTCTGGTTTAGCACATCCTGAGCTCATCTATATATATACACAAGGCAGGTCTTCTCATTCTACGCACAAAACCCACCCAAGTCTATGGTAAGACTCACCCTCCACAACACTGCTGTCACTGAATTTGGTTACAGGTAATCCCTCTGATCATGCCAAGCCAAGTTACTCACACTTAAGGCCTTATCTCAGGATGAGACCTGCTGCAATGGTCATTTCTCCAGGAGGATTTCTAGTTATGTTTGAATTTCAATGTCCTCCAAAAAAAGGAATTTACGATCCTTTAAAGCTGTAATCTTCCCTGCACTGACTATGAAGGATATTCTTCACACTTCTGATATGGGTGGAGATAAGATTTACAACATCCTTAAACTGTCCAATTCCCTACTTTCAAGTGTCTGGGATTTATAAGAGACACAACAGGCAACCACATCCCACACTCCTCAGTATTTCTACACACCATTTCTGTGTACACCCCTAGCAGGCCCAAAGGATGGTTCAGAAGGATGGAAATCCCTGCACCAGATCCCAAAGCAGTTGGCCAGGCTGCTGGGATTTCACTAGACTCCACACATGGCTGCAGTTATCAGCCCCTGCAGATCCCAACATCTTGCAGACTGCAAGGCTGGCACAGGCATGGGGCACAGGACTGGCAGAGGTGGCAAAGCCCTGCAACTCTCTAGGTATGACAGGCCAACCTTGCCTCTCTGCCAAGCACTTCAAGATCTAACCCTGAAAAGCAGAGCAAGAAAGGACCACACGTAACATGAAACCAAGCTTCTCTAAGCTCTTTTCCCAGGGAACTGCAAATATTTGCAGTGTTTTATCCAATATCCCTCTGTGTTTGCCCAGTGCCCAAAGATAAATGAACAGGTCATGTACACTTAAGATATAAAGATTTCATAAGACTTCAGCTCAAATACCAGTGAGGCATTGTTGTCACACTGAAACAATACAGCATCTGTGAGCACACAGGGACCCAGACTGCCAATGCCACAGCATTTGGCCATGCCCATTTGGCCACCATCCCCTTGTCAGCCCCAGGGATGGATGTTCAGATCACATGCACCAATTTGTCTGTGTCAATGCCCTCTGTTCCCACAGCCCAGCAAAAGCCACCCCAGAGGACTGAGGCAGCACAGGCAAGGAAATGCCTGGAGGTGAGTGCTAGTACTTCTGGGAGGTGAGGTTTGCAGCAATCACCTCCAGAGCCTCTCTCAAAGTTTCCCCAAATGCCAGATGATAGCATGTTCCTGATCTCTTCGCACTGAACAGTGACACAACGGGTTGTGACCCTCATGTTCAGCCTGGATGGCAACACTCCAGGGCCAGGTCTGCATCTCCACACAGGCAGGCAATCCATCACCAACAGCAAGATGTATTCCTTCTACGTGCTCTTTTCTTCTGCTCTGTTTCTCCTAGAAATGCTCCTGACCAATCCTAGTAGCCCAATTTCAGAGCTCTGGCTCCCTTTCCCCTACAGCCTGTTTTCAATCATGTGTTAAAAGGGCAAGTAATGCAGAAACAAGCCTGCACTAAAGGTCAGACAGCTTCCCCCAAAAGCAAGCCCCTCTGGCTCCAGCTCAGCAGAGTCCCTGGATCCAGCCACAGTCACTTCACCCTCCCACACTAACAGTCACCCACCTTTGCTTTGTTGGGGCTGTCCTGTGCAGGACCAAGAGTGGGACTTGGATAATCCTTGTGGCTCCTGTTCAGCTCAGGATATTCTATTATTCAGGACTGGATAATGTGCCCAATCCACCTAGGGCACTCTGCTGAATAAGAGACTGCTGTGGCAGCCCCTTTCAGCATTTCTTTCCCTCTCCTGCAAGATCTCCTCTGCCACACAGGCAGCAGCTACAACAGCCAATTCAGAGACACTAACTGACCACAAAAACAAAGAGCAAGACCACTGCTGCCCACCCTTTTGCTTCCTTCTCCAAATCCCACTTACATGGGTTGAGAAAATTATGAGCTCACCCTTAAATCCTGCTCTTCTCCACAGTAAAGGTGTTCTTCCCAGACAGAAACCCATCACACTGGGTAACCTAACTGCCAAATACACACAGAAAGCACCAGTCTGCTGGATGGGGACCACAGTGAAGCCCCAGACAGACCCTGCACTGTGAGATAAGGAGCTGGGAACAGCACAACCACAGCTTCCCACCAGAGACAGAGCAGGGAGCTGCCAGAAGCAGGGCCATCGACATGGACCCAGGAGAGCAGGCTTGGATCTGGATCCAGAGACATCCGTGGGTCCCCACAGCTTGGGAGCACACAGGGAAAGGAAGCAAGGAGGAGAGAAAATAGCCATTCTCAGAAGATCTGGCTTCAGCTGAAGCCAGCCTCACAAGGTCAATGCTCTGGCAGGGACTGGGAAACTTCCGAGATGATGTCTGCTGTTTTAATTTTAAAACACTGCAGGAATGGCTCAAATAATACATCCAGCTGTTCTCTGGGTGCCTAGCCTCGTGAGCTGGGGACAGGGAGCAGAATGAAGCCCTCAGAATCCAAGGGGAAATGGTCAGCAAGCTGCTGCAGCACTCAGACAACTCAGGAGTCTCTGGGGCTGGATGGGATCACCCCAGGGTGCTGAGGGACCTGGCAGAAGGGCTCACCAAGCCACTTTCCATCGTTTCCCAGCAGTCCTGGCTCACTGGGAGGTCCCAGGTGCCAATGTGACACCTATCCAGAAGAAGAGTTGGAGTGATAATCTCAGAAACTGCAGGACTGCCAGCCTAACCTTGGTGCAGGGGAAGGTCACAAAGCAGATCATCTTAGATGATCTTAAAGATCTTTTCCAGCCTAAATGATTCTGTGACTATGAAATAGCTAGTCCAATATCCCCAGCAGAAGGGTGAGTTAACATGTTACACCCCAAACCAGTCCTAAACCAGACCCTCACTCCCCCTTTTGACAGGGGCTTGCTGTGAGTGGAAACACACTTTCCTGCAAAGACCACTCTGGGTTTTCTCCAAGGAGTTTCAATCCCCTCTGGCTTGGCAAACCACACAGGCACCTGACCTGCTTGTGCTCCCCTGGGTGTTGCAGCAAGGAACATGACACAGGAAAAGACTGTCCAGGAAAGATGAAGCTCTGCTCAAACACATGACCACAAACCCAAATTACCACCTCCAAGAGCAGCAAGCACAACACCACAAGATGAGTTTTCTCCCTAGAACTCACTCCATGATGATTTTCCACAATGCCTTCCCCTAAAGCTGTGGATCCTGTGGCAGTCTCCCCTCAGAGGGACATCAACAGAGACTCCTCCATGCACACCCACACAGGGAGACAAGAGCAGCTTCACCACCCTTGTGGCTCAGGACATATTTGGCAGATTTTGATCATATTATGCATTTTTATCCAATTCATTTCACTACAATGGGAGAAGAGCTGGAAAGCTTTACTTAAGCTGCAGAAACAGGAGTGGTTAAAAATAAAAAAGGATCAAAGGTCCAACATTTAAAATTAATTAATTCAAGCTTGAACTATTAACATAAATTACAAATTCAAACCACACACAGGAATACACTTCTTTCCAAGTTATTTTCAAGAACCTCTAGCACTGCAAGATAAGGTAATTTGCAGCATGCACAGCAGAGGTTAACCTCCACTTAATTAGAACTAATTGTAATTTTGTGGGAATAGGGCAAGCACATGTTTTAAGAGATCCTCTTGACATTGCACCTCACAGGGAGGGAACAGAGCTCTTTATGCTGCCTCTTCCCCTCTCCCTACAAATGCATCATCCCTCTGCAGCCCCTTGTGCAGACTCAGCTGGCAAAGTGGAGGTATTTCGGGGGGTACCGTGGCCACTGAGGAAGTAGTGATAATACAAACAAGCATAGGATTTTTCTTCCACAGCATTCATGCTGTGGAGAAGGGAAAGGCACACAGACACCAAATGAACACCAAAACCACAGCAGAAATAGTCACAGAGCTGACAGCCCAAGATGTATGTTACACCCTTGTTTGCCTGCAAAGTGACACAGGAAAAATAGTGCTGAGCCCCACTGCAGTGACAGCTAGAGAGGAACCAACAGAGGAAGGCCCAGTCCTGGACAGCCCTTCCAAGCAGCCTGTGGAATGGGGTGTAATCCTGCTGCCCTCCTCCCACCCACTCAACAAGGCTTGGAGCCAAACCTGCATCCACCAGTGCTCCTGCAACTCCAGGGGTGGTGGGTCTGGTCACAGCATGAGCCCTTGGCTATGACACACATTCCTTCCAGCTCAGCCCTGCACCACTTCAGAGCTCAGTGCCAGCTGAGCACACTGCTGCCTGGTCCCTGCTCAATCCATACCACAGGAGCTTCACCGATGAGTCCTCACCCACCAAACCAGCCCTGGCCAGGAGCCAGGACCAGAGCTGGAGCCTGAGAAGGCTCTGGGCATCTTTATGCACCACCAGCTTTGCCACCAGCCCTGCTCAAGCCTTCCCCTGCCAGCTCTGCCTCTTTCCCAGCTTGGCTCTGCTTCCAAAACAGCTTCATGCACACTTCTGGTTTAACCTACGCAAAACAAAACATGCTACAGGGTGGCCTCCAGCTCCATTAACCCAAATTGATGCAAACCATAATTCAAAGTGATTTAAAGACATCCACCCTGATTTTTTTTTTTTTTATTTGCCTAAACCAGTTTAAAGACTCCAATCCCCATCCTGCCCAGAGCTTCTCTGAGAATAAAATTTGCTGCAGGGTCACAGGGGGCTGCACTTCCACCACCTGGACCAGTGCCACCTCCAAAGACCCTCAGTCCAACGAACCAAGCATCCCCAGGAGCCATGGGGGCACCTGCCTCCCCCAGGGACTAGCACCAGCCCTGCTGCATTCATCTAAACCCTGCCCAAACCACCAGTCAGCCTGTCTTCACAGGACACAGCTGTGGAGGTGAAGGACCAGATCTTAGACACAGAGACCCCTCTCTGATGTCAGCTGTGTTATACCTGCCCATGGCAGGGAGTTGGAACAAGATGACCTTTAAGGTCCTTCCCAATCCAAACCATCCTGTGATTCTATCAAATACTGACTGCCCCACATGTGGCTCAGCTCAGGCACCACACAGCAGGCTGTGCCTGTTTGCTTCTTACCACCTTTAACCTGAACTTCTCAGCCCCACCAGCACGCTAATTACACCTCCTGCCACCACCAAGCCAAGTAAACTGGTGACTTCATCACAGCTTCCTTCACCTAAATTGTCTCGGGAGACCCTGCTGCTGCTTTCCAGCAGGCGCAGCATCCTCCACACACAGCTGCACAGCCCCCGCTTCCTTCCTCTCCCAGACCTCTGCCTTGCATCCACTGCTCCAAGCCCACTGTGGTTTTAACCTCCACCTCTCCTCTGCTCACACTGGCTCCACAGCCATGCCTGTGTGCTTCAGGAACCAGTAACCAACAAACCCCTCTCTGGGGTCCTCCTTTCTGTTGCTTCCACACACAGCAAGAAGTTTTCAGAGGCTCTTCAGGGTCAGTGGAATTGATCAAGACCAGAGATGAGCAGCCCTGGAAAGAACAGGCAGGGCAAGAACTTTTCCAACCCAGACTTGAGCCCAAGGACAGACAGCAGCATCACTGTCACTCTGCTCTGGGCCCAGAAACTTCACAGAGCATCAGGCAGGAGAACATTTGCATCCAACCCCCCTCATATCCATTCCCACAAAAACACAGAATGGCATCAGCACACCAGGGTGACAAAGCACAGCCAGCCAGGGAGGGAAAACACCTGCAACATCTGCAAAACCCTGGAAATATTCTGGAAAGAGATGCTCTGAATTCTTTGATTATATTTTTCTGTGACACACAGCAAGAAGGTGCTTAAAATCATTTTATTTCAAGCTTTTTGAAAGCCCAGCTTGCCCAGTCTGCTCCAGTAGACAGAGACACTCCTCAGCACCATCTCCAGCAAGCTCATGATGTTCCAGAGGCTTCCACTGGCCCTGGCCAGGGCTCAGCAAACACAATTGAAGCAAATACAGTTTTAAAACAATAGCCCTTCACTTTCAGGCTCATCTGGTTGCATTTACAAGTCCTGCATTCCCAACCCAGAGCTAATCCATCAATAAAAGCATCTCCATTGATTTTGAGGGACTTTGGCTCAGCACATGAATTTTAACATCCACCTGCCCCCTCGCACAGGCCAGCACTGCAGGCCAAAACTGTTCTTCAGACCATGCTTTTGTCCTCAAAACACACCCCAAGTTTCAGCCAGGATGCTCTCTTTCATAGAGCCATAGAATGGTCTGAGTTGGACCTTAAAAATCATCCAGTTCCAGCCACCTGCCATGGGCAGGGACATTTTCCACACTTCCAGGGATGGGGCAACTGCAACTTCTCTGGGCAACCTGTGCCAGTACCTCATCACCCTCATAGCCAAGAATTTCTTCCCAATATCCCACCTAACCCTGCCCTCTAGCAGTGGGAAGCCATTCCCCCTTGTCCTGTCACTCCAGGCCCTTGTCCCAAGTCCCTCTCCAGCTCTCTTGGAGCCCCTTTAGGCACTGGAAGGGGCTCCAAGGTCTCCTCAGAGCCTTCTCTTCTCCAGGCTGAACACCCCCAGCTCCCTCAGCATTTGAGATTCTCCTCAAGAGTGGAGGGGCAAAATTTCTGTGTGCCACACACCACAGCATAGTGATGTGTGAAGTTGTTACTTCTTTCTTCTTTTTTATTTTAATTTTTAGGTTTTCTAAGTTTGACAGCTTTATTTCCTCTTTAATTGGTGCAATTGTTTTTTAGCCCTGCTCCTGGAGCCATGTTGCCATGGCTACCCCTCACCAGCCTCAGCGAGTGAGGTATATTTTTAGATTTGCCAAAATACATGTCTCTGACAGAGCTTTTCTGGACAGAGCTCTCCTTGTTCCATGACACAGGAATTAAGGGCATTCAATGGAATTAGAACGTGGGAAATTTAAAACCGATTAAAGGAGAGGCTTATTTGGTAGTGCAGGGCTTGGCTCGAATCACCACAGCTCAGGGTGCTGCAGGGCACATCAGGGCATGGCTAAAGCCCCCCCAGGACCACAGGGCATGGTGGGACAACTGAAGTGACCAAGTGCTGCCATGGATGAACATGAGCTCTGTGGAACAGTGAGAAGGAGTTCCTTGGAGCCCAAGAGACTGTGCCTTAGAACACCCAATGAGCCACTCAAGAGCATAAGGCTCAGGACTGAGGAACAGACAGGAGCTTTCACAACACAGGCAGCAGCAGAGGAGCAGGTCCATGCAGCAGTCCAGTCTCCAAAACTGGATTTGCAACAACTGACATGTCATTGGCTACACAAACTGTATTCAAGTATTTCCTCCCATCAGTTCTTATCTAAGGAAGAGTTGATTAGAGTATCATCTCCAACAGCCCTTGCAGGTAGTAGGGGAGCACTGATGGAGCAGCAGACCTTGCAAGGCCACTGTGTAGACCCAACAAGTGATGCTTCACTGCTCATGGCCAGTTAGCCAGGCTGTGCAGGGATCACAGCCCTCAAACTACCTCAGCTCCAACACACCTGGCATCCCTCCAAGAGCCACTGCCCAACTGCAGTTCACTCAGCTTCAGGGGGAAAACACATCTGAACCAAGCCAGAAGGAAACAGTAGGAAGGAAATGGAAAGTACAGCAAGGATTAACACTATTTTAGCTGAAGTCAGCAAGTGGATTAAGGGAGGGAAAGCTAAGGTTCCAGCATGAACTTGTCACTTGGCAGGAAAGGACGATTTCTATGGAAGTTGCTTAGCTGTGGCACTGTGACCCTGACCCAGGGTCTGGCAAAAACCCATCAAGGAGCAGGGAGAACACAACAGAATGGAGGCCACAATGTCAACAAGAGCCATTCCCTGCACAAACTCCATGGTGCTGCAGCTCTGCTAGCCCTGCACCATGCTCCCAGGGAGCTGCCAGGCAGATGATGGAGAAAAGCCACTCACATCCAGAACATATGGGACAGTTGAGTTCATCCTGACTTTTGATCAGGAGCTTCACTCTGACTCAGTTTACAGGTACAGGTCTAGTGAGAGACCAAGGGCATGGTAGGTCCTGTGGTCTTCACAGCCCACCCTGGTTCCCCTAAGCAAGGCATCAGAGAAGGTGCCAGAGCTGCTGCCCATCACAGCTTTTCTTCCAGGGCAGCAGCTGGATCTGCTGCAGGCACATGCATAACCATCAAACCTGCAAGGAAAAGCATGGCCCACTGACAGTCATTCCTCCTGAGCTGGGTCACCACCACAGCAGTGGTTCTCAGCACTCTGCCCATCCATCCTGGTGGCCACAGGATGCCTTTTCAGGCACACACCACTGACACCAGAAAGAAAGAAAGAAAAGGAAAAAAACTATCCCCCCCCAAAAGATACTAAAGATCCTAGAGGTGCAAATATCTAGGAGTACATCTTCTGGTTTAGAGAGCAGCTGTATTTGAGAGCCCCTGGGGTATTGACAATTTACATAGACTAGAGAAAAGGAAGAGTTCAGATAGACTTATATGCTGCAAGCCAAACAGGGTCACAAACACGAAGACAGAAGCAGAGTTCAAAGTTGTTCCTGCTGCTAATGCCTCCCTGAACACCCCTCCGGACAGCTCTTTCCAGAGGAGCTGTGCTGTGGACCATGATCACCCCTGGCTGAAGCTGGTTCTGCCAGCATCACTCCAGGGGCACCGTGCAGCTGGAATGATGCCCTCCCAAAAATCATCTACACAATTCATTTCAGAGTCAGAGCAGTCTGCCAGCAGCCCTAGTCATGCTGTCCCATCTCTTTCACAAGGACACGAATAATTATTGAGCACTCTAGCTACCAAAACTGATTAGAGCAAAACAAACTAATTTCATTCCAAGGCAATGATCTGACCTTGTTAACGATAGCAGCAACGGGCTAACAATATTTCGCTCTTACACAGCGATGTCTTTCATTAGAGCTCAAGCTGTTTTTGTAAAGGAGCTTAGTACATTCCTATAAACTCATTTGCATAGGAGGAAACCCAAGCCAACACCCGCATATCCAGAGGCTGTTCCCTGGGAAGCAATCTGCATCCGAGAGCATGGAGAAACATCACCCTGCAGCCAGGAACAATAGCCCGAGGTGTCTGTGAGCGGAGCAGCCTTCCCCTCCTGTGCCTCTTCAAAGCAGGGAGCAGGACAAGCAGGCACAGCCCTGCCAGACCTGCGCAGCAGCTTTCCCCATCCTCAGTCGCATCTTTTCTTTTTGAATGAAGAGAACAACTTTGCACATCCAGATTCAGCACTTAGAGATTTGACACATTTCACATCACAGTTATTTAACCTCGAGAAACACCCTGTTGAGCTGACCAGCAGCTCCCTAAAGCTCTCTCACACCTCCTCTCTTAAGAGGCATCAGCCACTAAACAGTTACCAGCGGTCTCGGGTCATTTCCACCTCCTACGCGAGAGACCAGCACACAGACAAGGATCCTTCCAAATCAGTTCCATGAAGAGTCACCTCCCGAGTTCTTTCCTCCTCTGCCTTTTGAGAGAATTAGCGTCATTTATGTGGTAATCTTACCTCAGTGCGCATCAGCTTCAGAACCTGGGAGCGAACTGCCCCAGCAAGTCCATCTCTTCTCATGCATGAGGAGGAGAAGGTCGGGTCTGTCAGGTTTCAGGGATAAAGCAGAGAGAAGTCACCCTGAAAGACACCCCAAGGCCTGGGACGAGGAGCCTGCTGCTCAGGAGGGAGAGGGACTGAAACCCCAGCAGGCAACACGAGGCACTGGAAAACAAATTGCCGCACAGGGGAGGGTTTAAATACTCCTCAACCAGCCTCACCTGTAATTAGGCCCTGATTTGACCCATCTGGCATCACCGAATCACACGAGGCTGTGCCCCACTATCTCCAGCACAGCCACAACACAGCTCCAGCTCCAAGGCCAAGCCTTGTAACAGCAAGGACACAAAGACCTCAAGATATTGCTGCCACATAACATCTCCCTTCCTGCCACGTAGCCAAAAGCCTCCAAGCACTTGCTAATCGCCAATTAACGAGGTCTTACAGTTCTGCTCTCCGGGGGGCTGGGGAAACCGTTCAGCCCATCCCACAGATAAGGAAAAACCTACACAAAAGGAGGAGATGGCTCTGTCTGTGGTCTCCACTGGCATGTCTGAAGCTCAGCAAACACAACTAGCCTTGCAGGGCTGCTGGAGGAGGACAGACTGCCTGTCTGCCTCTGCTGCCAGGTGATGGGGTGTTTGTTGTGCATGAGTCCCCAAGCTCAGCCTCACACACAGGTTAAACTGCATTTAGGCATTACTCCGGTTTCGCCTCCGTGCTCTGGGATTTCTTTTTTGCAGTAAAATTGCAAAGAGGTCCCAACTAAGAAGCTTGAGCACGGCCAGAGGGCAACTGCACTCTTCCCATGCCACTAATGGCGCAGCAATATATGGCACAGGGGAACTTCCAAGTGAAAGCAGCAGAATTTACATCTCAGGAACTTCTAGGCTCTCTTCTCCACATGTCACATTCTTAGCACTCTACAAAACACTAAATACAAGACGAGCAGCTGCCCTGACCGACTCTTAGCTCTGGCAGGTTATGTGCGTGGGCAGCTCTCACAGCAAAGGCAAAGTCACCCTCTGGCACAGCCGAGTCTGCTGCACAACATGAGCACCTTGAGGTGACATCCCCAGGCACCTCCTGTACATAAACACAGATGGAAAACTGGGTGCTGTACTGGTTACACATCCCCAAAACCAGGCTGGGTACTGGCACCACAGTGACTTGCAGGCAGGCATGGAGTGTTCATCCAGATGCTCTGTAACTCACGACAGCTGTGGGGGCAACAGCAACAAGTCCTTAGGACAGGCAGGTTGCTGCCTCTCTTTAGGGAAAGGGCTTACAAACACTAATCCCAAAGCACCCAGAACAGGGACAGCACAAACGCTGCACCCCAGAAAGCTAAAGGAGAGGCAAAGGAAGAGATGACAGTTCAGTGACAGCTGCCTTGATGCACACAGAACACTGGAGCTATCAGCACAGCACGACCAGACCCCAATTGCCTCTGCCAGTGGGGACAGCATCAGAAGAACCCCAGGAACCAAGGAGCTCAGGACCAAGCAGTCCTCAGCCTCCCTCATTTTAGCATTTCTTTTTTCCCCTCAAGCTATTTTTCAATCACCAAAATCCTTCTATAAGTCTGGAAGGCCTTGTGACTTGGGGTCTCTCCATGAGCTTCACAGCCATCAAAAGAAAACAATTCTTCCAAATCCTCCCCGTTTCCCTTTTTAACTCCACTGTCATGCAGACATAGACTCTCTGAGGCAGAGGAGCTCAGCCCAGGACCCAAGACTTGTTTCACACTAAATTTGGTCTGCCAGACATCCAAAAAAAGATCACATCAGTCATTCTACTTCAGAGCTAGTTTCTCAGCATGGAAAATTACATTTCCTACATGTAGCTAATGCATGAAAAGCTTTGAAAGGTCAAAAAATGAAGCCATCAATTTATCACAAAAAGTAACTTCCTATTAAAGCTTCTGAAAGCCTGAGCTCTCCAGTGCAAACACTCCACCTAGAGCCAGCTGTGCCAGCCCTGCTTGTCCAGGGCTGCAAGTGCCAGCCAGTGATTTGGCATCACCACCACAGCCCAGTCAGGCTGTGCCCACCTCCAGTACCTCTGAACATCAGCTGTCACTCCAAACAGGACCCAAACAGACCTTTGCTTGTGCAGGGGGGATTGGCTGAGAGGACCCTCACTCTCCAACAAAGGGGAACCTGTGCTCTTGCACTGCACCATCCTGGGGTGAGGTCACCCATGAGATGATCCCAGCCAGACACATCCTGTCCCCTGTCCTCAAGGACAACCTGTGGCCAGGCAGAACATGGCTTGGATGGCACCAGAGCTACCAGACACACTGCCAGTGCTTCCTTCTGGGAGGGAGAGAAGCAGCAAAGGAGTCAGAGGGCTCCAGCCACACAGGTCCTTCTCTCACCCTGCCCAGCAGCTGAAGGGGAGCAGAGACCACTGTAACTGGTTCCATGCTGTAACTCTGTCTGGGACAATTCAGTGCCACTGACATGGCACTGCTGTCCCACAGCTCTGTACCCATCCTCCAGCTCTGTGGCCATTCTTCATACCTTTTGGCATCCCAAAAAAGCCAAGCAGTGCCCTGGCTGTCAGTGGGAGGGTAGGATTTGGCCCATGTGCTCTCATTCTGACCCAATGAGACACAGGTAAGTGAGAAGCACCTGCAGCATTTGCTGAGCAGACAGGCACAGGGATGAAGCAGTAGGTTCATGGGGCTGCCCACGGCCTGGCAGCTATTTCTTCCTGCTTTAGGGCTGCAGCAAACAGGCTGTGGCATTTTACACAGCCTCAGCAGCACACAGCATCACTCACCTGCCACAGCTCACCACAAAGATGTCATTTAACATCTCAACCTTAGAGCAAGTCAGAAGGGAAGGGCAAGACCAGCCTGGGGAGAGGACGCAGGCTGCAAGGAGGAGAAACCCCACTCCACACTGAGCACAGCCCTGGCCCTTGCTGTGCAGACATCAAGCTCAGTTTGGGGCTGGGGAAGCTGCCAAACATATATTTCTCTTTTTGGGACAACCACAAGCCCCACAAGCAGTGGCTGCAGCCATGCCCCAGCACTGCTGCACCCAGGGAGCAGCCAGGCCATGCCAGGAGTGCCCCAAAGGGTGTCCCCACATCCTCGCCAGCTCCCACTGCCAGCAGCCAGGACGGACAGGGCTCTCAGTTACTCTTTGGCTCAGCTCCCTGCCACAAGCAACATCCCCTGCAGTTCTGCTTCCAGGCTGCCTGGGATTCCCCAGCCACACTGCTGCTGGCTCCAGACACACAGCCCTGCAGTGCTCCCTGCCATTCTCAACTCCAGTGATGCTGCAGGTGGACAAAAGCGACAGGAATTACTGTGGCTGAGCTCCGAGCAAATGGTGATCATTTGCTCTCTTCAAAAATGAAGTTCTTCAAGCTAACAAGAAGTGTTTGCTCTCAAGTTATAACTTGCTGGAGGTAAAGGGCTGAGATGCCACAATAACTGCCATGCTGAGAACGTCTGACCCCTTTCTGACCACTTCTAATCATCCTGTAGGAACACAGAGTACATTGTCACCAAATTCTCACCAAGATGAGTACCCAAAGTTCACCACGAACATCACAGAAGGAGTCACTTGAAAAAGTTATGACAGCTCCTGGCAGTGCACAGGACTGGAGAGGCCTCATCCCAAAACCAGCTATTCTCCAGGACGCACCAAGGTGACATCACTCTCCTTGCAGAGGCTCTGGCTCTTCTGCAATGTG